>NC_139705.1:38487835-38497835 GCF_964188405.1 Protomyctophum parallelum
ACACACACACACACACAGTGGCAGGTGCTCATGTGAAAAAGGGCACCTTGTGCGGTGCATGGAACCGCCGGTTGCCTTAATAATGTGAGATTTATAGATATTGGGGCATAAATAATATATTAGAAGCTTTTAATCCACTGTACAAAACAAAAATAAAACTAGAAAAAGTGCCCTTCTGGGCACAGGTCTCCACCAGGATAGGAATGTAGGACATTGCAGCTTGCCTTCATCTGGTGGTTGGATAAAAGGGCAACAAAAGTAAAAAAATCCAGGCAAAGGTTCTTCCTTGGCCTCTAGGGAGTTGGCATACAAAGTTATCCACAGATCCGTGCAGTTAGAGGTAAAAACACTTTTCGGCCAGTTATAGCGCCACCTTGAGGCTGAGTTGAAATTGTTCATGTGGCATTTCTTCCCCGGCCTAGTGGGAATGTGCGTGCACAATTTCACGGAAATCACGCGATGTGTTCATGATTTGCAGCATTTAGTTTGAAACTGAGCACTCCTGTGAACTTTGGAAGCCAATCTTAACCAATCAGGATGGAGTCTGAGAAATCTGAAAGACCCGTTTCGTTGAATGGCTCTAGAGAGACTGTGTACCAATTTGCGCGATGTTTGGACAAAATCTGTAGGTGTACTGTGCAAAAACTTGTTTTGCACAAAGCGGCCTCCTGGTGGCGCTATAACAGGCCGTTCTGGAAAGTTTGGGGCAGAGGTTCATCGTTGGCATCCAGGGAGTGTGTGTGCAAAATTTGGCATCGACCGGGTTAACGGTGGCCGAGATTAGCTGCTCACGGACACACACACGGACGGACGGACGGACGGAGTGCAAAACATACTCTCCCCCCATGCCTTCGGCCTGGTGGAGACAATGAACAAACTGTACAAAAAACTAACTTTCAAAAAGGCATGCTGTCCAGAGGGCAAAAGGGCAGGTGCTCTAGCACCACCTAGTGTCTATCTGTGCACGCCACTGCGCGCGCACACACACACACACACACACACGAACAGACATATACTGTACAGTATACATGAACTGGCACACACACACCCCCTTACAACCATGCAAAAAGAGACCCCGTCTCTCTCACACACACACACACACACACACACACACACCCTTACAACCATGCAAAAAGAGACCACCCTCTCTCACACACACACACGCGCACCACTGAACACACTTTTCCTTGGACTTTAATTCCCAGCATCGATCGAGCACATTTCAACAATGTGCTGCCTCCCTCTGTCTCCTAACCATGTGGATAACAGTCTGCCGGGCTGTGCTGCTAGGGAAAACTCATCACTTACGCATTAATTAATGATAATGAAACACCGCTTTATTGACTATATGTGGTTTTAATGAGACTTAAAGAGTCAAGTCTTCCCTGGGAGCTCTTACATAGTGGTTAGGCCTTAAAATGGAAGATAAACATTGTCTGACGAGCTTTTTCGATGTTAGGCTGCTGAGATAAACCTGAGACCTGTTGAACAAGAGGGTGGGGTTCATATGAAAGGAATCACACACCCGGTGCCGTTTTGATCTCATAGCCAGGAGGGACGGTCATGACAACAGTCTTTCAGCTTTAGTTGTGCTGATTGGTCAGCTGCCTTATCAGCCCTAGAGTGATAAGCTTGTGCAATAACAATATCAGAGGAAGATTATTTTTCCAAGGAACAGCAATATGTCTGTCTGTCTGTCTGTCTGTCTGTCTGTTTAGAGTACGGACAGGTGACAAAGTGGCGATGTTGAGCTTCACACTGCGCACTGGTGCCTGATGGGAAGCTGAGTTTTTTGTGTAATAGTAACACCAGCACAGAACACAACCAATAGTCCGACAACCAATAGTCCGACAACCAATAGTCCGACAACCAATAGTCTGACAAACAATAGTCCGACAACCAATAGTCTGACAACCAATAGTCTGACAACCAATAGTCCGACAAACAATAGACACACCAACAGCACCACTCAGTTCAGACGGGTCTGTTTTTTGTTTTGTCAACAACATACATAATGCGCTGGTACAGTAGAGACTATGGTGTTCTGGGATCATCGCTTTTCTCATTAAATTAAAGCTGCCAATGTGTATGTTTCCTGCCCTACTCAGGTTTTAAAACTTGATACCTTCCGGACTGCAGCATTAACATAGAGTAGGTAATTTCAATTCAAATATACATTTTAAGCTGAGTTCAGCTATAGGGGTATTTCGCTTTAAAACACTTCTGGGATAATTTGAACGCCTACTCAGGCTTTTGTGTGCTCCCCAGACAGTTTTTAAGTTGCTTGATTCAATATTTAGATATTTGATATACATTTTAACAGACACAGCCCCTTCATATAAACCCATCTATTTTAACCATGTTAGACTCATTGATAACACACGTCCCTGGTTCTGGTGACTGAGGTTTAGAAGGGGACCATGTGTCCGATCAAATAAATATCAAATATCTAAATATTGAATCAAGCCACTTAAAAACTGCCTGGGGTGCACACAAAACTCAGACTAGACGTTGAAATGACCCCAGAAGTGACAAAGTGAAACATAAAATCAGCCATACAGATTGCCTTTTTATATGATTTAAATGCAGATCCAGATGATTGCGTTGCCGGGGGAGATGTAAAACATAGATCGATCCCCAGTTTCTGTGGCCCGGTCGGTTCACCTCGCCTTGCCGAGGCCACCGGTGGGTGAGAACATTAATTGACAGCTGGTTTGTTCCACTGGCTGAACACAATAGGTCACCTTGCCATATGTGAAGGTATAATGGTGGAGCCATGGGACCGTCATATAACGACAGCCCCCTTGGGCTGGCAGGCAGGTCAAACATGCTGCCTCCTTTCTGCCAAACTACTCCTTTCCGACCTTCATCTCAAGCCCGATTTATACTCGGTCGCACGCCTGTGTCGCCCGCCGAAAATAGCAAATCTACAAGCTGACGACGCATCGTTTCGTGACACATTGTCACCTTGTAGATCTGCTATTTCCGGTGCGCGATAATGAAACCAAGTATAAATGAGGCATCCCACTTCATCCATGTCCTCTGCTCCTCTCGTACTTATTTCCAGGAACACACACGATGGACTTGTCCTCGTCACCTCAGAGCTCTCCACACCTCCCTTCTCCTGCTAGAGTGAGTTCCCTTCCTCTTCCCCCCTTGACCTCTACCTGTCTTCTCCTCATCCCTTCTGTTACTTTACCCTTCATTTCACCCCGCCACTGTTCTCCCCCTTTGCCCTTCCTCTTACTGTGTGTCCCTCCTATGTATTCCCAAGGCTCCTCGTTAGGCAGCGCTATACGGAAGGCCCTCTGGAGGTCCAGGTATGCAGGCTGAGATGGATGAGCGTGTCGGACCACTGTCGGACCAGCGGCGACCCCGCGGTATAGCCTCACCGAGCGGCGCAGGCCTCGGTCCCAACGGCCCGTCATGTTCAGGCGAGTCAGCCGACAGCCATGTAGTCCCTTTGGTTGGAGGTGCAGACTGCAGAGGACCGCCAGCAAGTCTCATACAAGCTCTCTGTTGCATGTCCCATGCACAGGGTGCACACTCAGGAACATACATTTAGACTGGAGAAGAGCGTTGAAATTGCAAATAGATTTATAAATCTATACATTTACACGTTTACCTTTTCGGGAGTGACGTTTCCAAAGCGATCGATGCCCTCTTTAAGTATTCTCTTACTGGCACCTACAGTATAGAGGGATGCATTTTGATCCTTTATGCTAAAGTTTCAGAAGCACCGACTTAAACATTATATGATTTAAATTGTCAAGCTTTTTCCTCCCTCTTTTCCCAAGTCGATTCCCTGCATTCCCTATACCCATCTCGCTACATTATATAGTGTCTTGATAACACACATAAATAAAATCAATGTTCCATTTTCCACTAAAGTGCTCTTGGAGAGGTACATTTTATTGCTAATTAGCACTAGTGAAGAAAAGGAAAAAAGAAAAGGTTAAGAATGGAGAAGGAAGGGAGAAAAGGGTTCCTGTGCTCCTCTGAATGATGATGTTTAGGCTCCCTGGGAGAGGGCAGCTCTAACCAGCTATTGATTTGCTAATTGCCTTCACTTTCAATTCTATTGTTCCTTTAGGTGGTATTTAACCCTGCATGACACAGCGTATTTACACCCTCTAAAGACTTAAACCTTGAACCTCAAGCATATCCCTATTCTGGGACATTAGGCAAAGATCTAGAAGCTCACAACTAGGGATGGAGCTCGTTAATCTTTATTGATAACGAGCAGCTTATCGAGACCACTATTGAGCATTATTTTTCTATTTTGTGGAAAAGACGGGAGATGACAACAAATTCTGAACAGAACCAATATATTTTAATAGGACCTTCAAATACAGTACTTTTATAACAGAGGAAGGCAATTGACATTTTAACTTTTGGAAGATTATTGGCTGATGTGCATGTGTACACTGTACAGTCACTTTAAAAGATTAATTTTGGGCAGCGCTGGTTGGCAGGTATCAATACACTTTTAGACCGACATGTTTGTGCCCGCATGGTGATTAGATTTATGTCTTGATCGCCTCTTGTCTTGATTGTTTTTAACATGACATCATGGGCTCAATAACAGGCTTGAGAAGCCCAAAGCTTATTGATACTGGCTTTACCGGTACTCACTACTCAATAAGCTTGTTATCGCGTTGTTGTTGTTTTTTTTTGGGGGGGGGGGGGGGGGGGTTCGAGCTCCATCCCTACTCATAACTGATTGCAACGCAATGCTTTGTGAGCTTATAGATCTGCTATTTTTTGGCAAATAAATTTGGTGTCATATTGGACAAAAATTTTCTTTGTAAATCTTAGACTAGCACAATTAGCATCTGGAAATCAGTAAATGGTATGGAGCAACCAAAATGGGTTTATTTGCCATAGTAAAAGAAAGAAAGAAAGAAAGACATACAAGGCTCCAAAGCAGATGGTGATGCCCAGCTATTTTGACCATTCAACCTGCACCTTCCCGGTCAAAATGTTCAGTGCCAACCTTTTATACTCAGCTGGCGGTAATTAGTCTGGATTCCACCATGTCAAGGGGTATAATATACCCCTTGTATGTGGGTTAAAGGTGTGCGTTTGCATATTATGCAAACGCACACCTTTAACCCACATACAATTACAGTAACTATCATGACCTACACAGGTAAGCAATGAGTCATTCTTCACAATGATTCCTTCTTTTTTTTCTTTTCTTTTTTTCTGCCTTTATTGATAGTTCCAAGTGGAGATTGACAGGAAAGAGGAAGAGAGAGAATGGGAGAGACATGCAGCAAAGGTCGTCATGAACGGGGCTAGCCTGGACCACTAGGCCAGCAGGCACCCAACAATGTCTCCTCCTTAACACTTCTTTGCACTCAAACACTCAGTATTGCACTTGCCCTGAAATATATTGCACTTGAACATTACCACAACATTAAGTTATCTCTCCACAGGTGAAACTTGTCAGGGCTGAGTATAGGGGCGCTACTAGTACTACACACAACTACAATCTCCCTGTCCATGTTAACCTCTACAACTACACTCTCCCTGTCCATGTTAACCTCTACAACTACACTCTACCTGTCCATGTTAACCTCTACAACTACACTCTACCTGTCCATGTTAATCTCTACCTGTCCATGTTAACCTCTACAACTACTGTACACTCTACCTGTCCATGTTACTGCAGAACCTAAAGTCCTGAATCCTTGTGCAGCTGCAGCTCATGTGGATGAAAAGCTGACAGAGATCCTGCAGTTCCAACAGCAGCTAACTGAGCTCAGCCACCCAGGACACGAGATCACCTCTCTGCATGAACAAAGGCCTGGCTCCATGCCCTCTGAGACAGAAGAGAGACAGAGAGAGAGAGAGAGAGAGAGAGAGATGTCGAGAGTGTGTGTGTGTGTGTGTGTGTGTGTGTGTGTGTGTGTGTGTGTGTGTGTGTGTGTGTGTGTGTGTGTGTGTGTGTGTGTGTGTGTGTGTGTGTGTGTGTGTGTGTGTGTGTGTGTGTGTGTAGGGGGAAAGAGAGAGAGAGGCTGACTGCTCTTATCCTGTTGGCTCATATGATAGATGATAGATCTGGAGCCTCACTCTGGCACACTAGCAAGGTTTCTGTGCCATCTGTGTGTGTGTGTGTGTGTGTGTGTGTGTGTGTGTGTGTGTGTGTGTGTGTGTGTGTGTGTGTGTGTGTGTGTGTGTGTGTGTGTGTGTGTGTGTGTGTGTGTGTGTGTGTGTGTGTGTGTGTGTGTGTGTGTGTTGACAAAACCAATAACAATAACTAATAACATTAATAACAAGGGATTTATTTCAAACCTGCAGTGCATTGAATTCTCCTCTGTGGAGTTAACTCCACACTGTGAGCACGTCCAATATAAAGGATGACAACTTTGTGACAATCCAGATACAGTAAGTGTAGCCGATATTAGAATGAGTAGTTTTATACAGTAAGGAAAAGCTGTTCTGAAAGAATAGCCATACTCATATACTATATGCTTTTCTGTCAAAGCCCCATATCCTTTATACTGTGTGAACATTGCATATGCAGTCAACAATCTTTTCATTGGTCATGCCAGTGTTACCTGGATTGAAAAAATCATTCCAAAACATATTAGTTGGTCAATGTTGTGAGTTATAAATGAGCATGAGTGTGCCACAACTCTGCGCAGCCTTGGCACAAAACCACAAATGCTAATGAACAGCTTAAACATGGCCCTATATATCATACTTCATCAATTGATGGTGTTGTGCAGCAAATATAGCAAATCTACAAGCTCGCAACATGTTGCATTGCAATGCATTGTAGGTTGTAGATAAGGGGGCAGATGGGTTGTATAGTATAGCCTAGCAGCATTTGATTATGTCTCTGAGTCTGCGCTCCCTATCCTGTCCATGTAACTATGACAACATTCTCAAGGGAGGCTGTAAAAGTAAGAGCTGTAATCATGATGGATCACATCACAGTCAGTAGACACAGACAATGAGAGTACAATAGACTCGTTTTTTCAGGGAGAAATCTACCAGCATCAGGTCTGCAGTGCCTGGTCCACCTGTGTCTCCCGAGCTTAATGAGATACAGTGAAACCAGGCCTGTAGAATGATCCCAGGTAGAGGAGCAGGCACAGCAGTTGATAAGCCCAAGAGACATGCCTTATCAATCAAATAAAGGTCCTATACCTGAGACAGTAATTCTTTATACTGTAACCAAACTATTGCAGACCAACAGGAAAACACAAAACTGTTGCTTTTGAAGTTAAATTGCAATATCGTTATCAAAATAATAATTAAATTGAACATTCAATATATTTCAAAATACGAATGAAAACTTTCAAACTAAGTCCTGCAATGCAGTCCTTCAAAAAAGTAATCCCAAAAGTAATCCAAACGTAATCAAACCAAAAATTGTAGATCTTCTATTTGCCGAAAAACAAGTAATCCATAGAGTCTGAAAATAAAAAGGCAATGCATTGCTCAAAAAGTGGAAAAAGTAAATTCCTCACCCAACCTTCAAGTCAGGAGGCCACACCAGGTTCCCCTTTGTCCAAAAGCTCTGAAGGGATTCAGAGCTAAACCCCCAGAAATGTACCTTGACCAAGCTTTTCTTCCTTCAGAAGAAGAAGATAAACCACACACACTACTGTGTGGTTTATCAATTTCTGATTATGGTTTAGTATTGGTCTTAAAAGAGTATCTTAACCCATTCTGAACGGGCACCCATTTTGGTGTCAGCATCATGTTATGCTTTAGCTATTTAAAAATAGCAGATCTACAAGCTCATATCGCGCCACCGAGTGGCGCGATACGAGCTTGTAGGTCTGCTATTTTTTTTAAATCGAAGAGCGACTGACATTTTTAGAATCTGATCTCAGGTCAGAATGGGTTCATCAGACCAGTGTGTGTCCGGCGGAAACCTCGTATGAATCTGATCCCAGGTCAGAATGGGTTAATGACAAACCACCACCAAACAGTCTTTTTGATACCTATACCTCACTTCCTGTACTTTTATAGCTGTTCCTGGCACTTCACTTCCTGGAACTATAATGCTAATGTGTTTTTCCCCCACAGCGCTCCCTATGAGCACCCCTTGTCAACAGAAAATGAATGACCATATTCAACGACACAAAACAATATTTTTTTCTTTACATTACAATTACAATTCATTGTACATTACAATTCAACCATATTTTAACCAAAATATTTTCTTGAAATCACCCAGTATTTAATTTTCTTTCAATACTTACCAGGAGAGGAAATACATTTCTTCACACATTTATGTGGCAGTGTCACACAGCCTGTTCACACCAAATGTCTTAAAGCTGCAATCCATAACTTGTATGTGCCAAAGCCATTGAAGGAGAATTGCGTCATCTCTGTTCACGTCATCGGGCCAGGTCTTGTACACACGCACAAACACACGCACACATACACACACACAATGTTACTATTAATTACAATTATGATACAGTAAACATACTGTTTACTGTAGATAGGAGGGTGGTTCGATTAAAAGTTAAAACGGCTTGCCATTCAACCCAGTTCCCACAACAATGTGGAACGCCCTACCAACAGTCGAAACTGGACCCAGTAAAAAGTCAAAGCCTCCCCACCACCCTATACTTACTAAGTGTATATGATGTGTTTGTATAGTACTGTATATTTGTATGTCATTAAATGTTTCGAGTATGAAAGACCCCAATCCCAAACTGCTAATACAACCATTCAATCAATCAATCAATCAATCAATCGATCAATCAATCAAATGGTCGAAACAGGTGGTTTGCTCTCGGAGCCGAAAAAACTCACCTGTGGAGTTGCTCAAGGAAGCATAATATGTCCTTTATTATTTTTGTTGTACATAATGACATGGATGCAGCCTGTTCATGTCCTTTATTTTTGTATGCAGATGATTCTGCACTACTGGTGACAGGTGAGTGCTTGGAATCAGTTAGTCGCTCTCTAGAAAACGAGTTAACAAAAGTCAACAGATGGTTAAGTGATAACAAGTTATCCCTGCATTTGGGTAAATCCGAATGTATAGTTTTTGCTTCAAGACACAACTTAAGAGAGATAAACTCCAGGTGAAAACATCCGTTACATATCTAGGTTGCACACTAGACCAGAACATGACCAGTGAATCGATGGCTCGCTCAGTTATTGGCAAGATCCACACAAGGACTAAGGGCCGATTCATACTCCTATTTTACCGCTGTTTCGGCGCTGTAGTGCCGAAATGATTTCGGCTCGTCAGAAATTTTCAGTAGCACCGAAGAGCCGACTTTAGGATGGTACCCGCCCCCCCCGAACCTCAAATGACGTCAAATTGTAGGCTCTACAGTGCCGAACCGACTTTTATTCGGCTCTAAAATAGGAGTATGAATCGGCCCTTAGTTCTTAGCTAGGATAGCTAAATTCCTAGACAGAACCACTATGAGGACACTGGCCTTAGCATTTGTCCAATGTCACTTTGAATACACCTGTCTAACCTGGTACAGCGGTATATCGAAAAATACCAAAGATAAACTACAGACATCACAGAATAAACTAATGCAGGTAGTTCTGTATCTCTCCCCCAGAACCCACATTGGTGCTAACCACTTTAGAGAATTAAATTGGCTTCCAGTCGAAGGCAGAATACAACAACTGAGACTCATTATGGTCTATAAAATCTTAAAGGAAAAATGCCCAACATATTTTAAAGGTTACTTCCCGTATGTCAATGAGTCCCATAGCTTGAATACAAGGGCGAGTGTAGCTGATCTTAAACTACCAAACCTAAAAAATAAGGTACGCAGAAGCTCATTTAAATACGATGAGGAGGAGGATTGGAACAAAATCCCAAGGGAAATTAAATCTGCCCAGTCCTTGAACATTTAAAAAACATATGTTGAAAAACTGGCCGATGGGCAAGTTAGAATAGTGCTGTATTTATCTATTTATTATGTATTTATTATTTTGTTTATTGATCTATGATGATGTCGTTGTAATGTCCTTATTGTGATTTTAGTCAACGCTTGTT
>NC_139705.1:38500335-38502835 GCF_964188405.1 Protomyctophum parallelum
GGAGAAGCAGATGGCCAGAGGATGATGGGCACGAGGCTGACAGGTACACTCATCCTCTCTCCTCTCTCTGCCTCCTTCTGTCGGCGTTCCTCTCTCCTCTGTAGCCCTCACTCTATTTCCAGCCCTATGTGTCTCTCTCTTTATATGGCTCAGTTTGTTTTCTCTTTCTGTGAAATGGTCCTTTAATCACTAAACCACTATAGCCATAACAAATGATCCGCAGTGCATCACACCGTGACACGTGAACTTGTACATCTGCTATTTTTGCATTTCATACAGTGATTCTTTTTTTCACCTACCAAAATGTGGTTGAGGACAAACGACGTGCGGAGTGCTGATGGATTGCACCTCCATTTCCTTTCAGTGAAAGAAAGTGTGCAGGGCCAAAATCGAAAAAAGGAATTTGTTGAAAGCATCCTCAGCCGCCACACTGCAGGTAGTGTGAGTGGGAGGAGTGGTGACGCTGCAAAGCAAGGCCGAGGCAGCGTTGTGGATAAACACATAGATAAACACATAAAATAAAACAAACTTTATGAAGCCTGCAACTATAATGGCTTCCCGGTGACACGTCGCAGCTTCTTCATAAACTTTCTTCCAGATTTGTTTGTGCGTGCGTAGGTCACGGGGGTGAATCAGGCAGTCCTTCATTTATTTTTCAAGGCTACAGCGTGGGCGGTTGAGAAGAAAAGAGTGCTATGCAGAGACATTCCTACATACTTCAGCTATGACTCACATGGCATTGTAACTATAGTGACAATATCTCATCAGTAACGTGATGATAATAATACCTATACCTCAGATTAAATAGCACGTACGAATAGTATATGAATAAATAGTATGAATAAAACTTTTGAAAAGAAAATAGTACAAGATAATACACTGGTGGGAGTAATAGTTATAGTTATTAGCTGCGGAATGTAATTATGAAAAGGTTTGGTTTTGAAGCATGGGAGGGTGGGGGCCTCTTTGATGTGGTTAGGGAGAATGTTTTAAAGTGCAGGGGCAGCATCTGAAAAAGACCCATCATCTCAAGTTCAGCGTTTGTTCTTGAGTATTTGCAATAGGTTGCAACACCTGCACTTGCAACCTGATGGAATGGGAGGGAGGAGGCATGACGGTGGAGGAGGTCAGAGGGGTAGAGGGGAGCCAGCAGGTTGTTGAGGTCCTTGTAGTTTGTGAGGAGTCAATTCTCTGTTTGACCGGGAGATAGTGAGGGTCATGCGGGTGTGGGTACTGGTGAGTAAGAAGGCAGCAGAGATTTGTTTTGTTTTGAGGACTTTAGTATGGTAATACAATAGACGATGCTGTCACAGTAGCCTAGTTGTGCCGAGGTGTAAAATAAAAACGTTTTTCAGCAGCAGAGGCTTGTGGAAAGCTGAGTTGGGAAAATGCAGTTTTTGTGACCTGGTTCGCGTGAGAGATGAATGTGAGGGTGTGGACATGGAGGCTGCATGACAATAGAGCCGTCAATAGCCTATTGAGTGATACATCCTGAGTGGAGCAGGTGTGAGATTTGTGGCCATGAATGATGATCATTTCAGATTCATAGCAGTTGAGTGAGGGTAGGTGGTGAGGGTGGAATGGGTGGCTCTTGGTGGAGTGGTAGAGGTGTGTGTCTGCATAACGGCAAAACTGGAGGGCCTGGTAATGGAGGAACTGTCCGAGTTGTATAAAATAGATGAAGAGGACCCAGCATTGAACCTTGGGGGACACCATGGGTGATGAGGGCAGTGGAGGATTTGCAATTGTTGAAGTAGATGAATTGATGTTGGTCTGAGAGGTATTATTTAAGCCATGGGAAAGGGCAGTGGCAGTTATGCCAAGGGATGACTAGAGGCGTGTGCTGAGGATGGAGTGGGTGATGTGTCAAAGGCAGCACTGAGGTCAAGGAGGATCAGGACGGAGAGAAGCCAGAGTCAGCAGAGAGGAGAATGACATTGGTCACCTTCAATAGAGCCGTTTCTGTGCTGGAACAGAAGCTGGAGGTTATTGGAGTGGCAGTGTGGCACTCCATCTTTAATAAAAAATATGTTACCAACTTACCATAGGTTTGACAATGTTGCGTAGAGTGATCCTTAATGGGCAAAAGAGGTGGCTGGAATGTCCCTGAATAATGCCATTTATATTAACTGTACAATATGTGAAGACATTGAGGGTGGTATAATAAGCCTATAGAACCTTGGCAGAGCTAGTACTTATGAATAGTCTGTGGAAGTGTGGAGGCAAGTGTGCTGGTAAGCTCAGCCCTAGCAACCAGACACCACGTCGACCCTATTCCCGATTCTGGTAGTGGGATATACAACTTATTTCAAAGTTTGCTTGTCTGGTCGTGTGTGTGTGTGTGTGTGTGTGTGTGTGTGTGTGTGTGTGTGTGTGTGTGTGTGTGTGTGTGTGTGTGTGTGTGTGTGTGTGTGTGTGTGTGCGTGCGTGTGTGCGTGCGTGTGTGCGTGCGTGCGTGCGTGCGTGCGTACAACAAAGCTGTGTTATTTACTCACCTCCT
>NC_139705.1:38507835-38567835 GCF_964188405.1 Protomyctophum parallelum
ATTTTCATGCTGCGTTCATTGGCTACTCTTCCATTTCCATGGAAACAACCCTGGCTTGGGTGGAAACGTGGCAGCATCACGCAGCACAGAAACAGCACAAGACAGAGTGCAGTCGCCCACAGAAGCCAAACGTCTTAGATGTTTTGATTCATGTTCAGATGTTAGGGTTGTCATCTTTGATCTGGACCACATACGGACCAGTGCTGAACAGATTAGAAGATTCGGTTACATATCTGTGCCAGATTTGGCTCATATTGATGCAAAAAGACACTGGGGAGGAATAGTTTCCCCAATTAGTTTCCCCAGTATAGCCTTCTGTACATGTGGCCTGCTGTGTCTCATCAAGTATTGAGTTGCTACTTACCTTTGTTTACTTCCACAGTAGCAAGAATTTAACTTTGTTGTTAAAATATTATTATTTTTGTCAAATGTCGTGGATGTCCATCAATCCATCCATCCATCTTCAACCGCTTATCCGGAATCGGGTCGCGGGGGTAACAGTTCCAACAGAGATTTCCAGTCTTCCCTTTCCAGAGCAACATTAACAACTTCCTCCTGGGGGAACCCAAGGCATTCCCAGGCCAGTGTGGAGATAATAATCCTCCCATCTGGTCCTTGGTCTGCCACAGGGTCTCTTTCCATACAGTGGGATGTGAGGACCTCCCTAGGGAGACAATCGGGAGGTATCCACACTAAATGCCCAGACCACCATAAGCTGGCTCCTTTCCAAGCCAAGGAGCAGCAGTTCTACTCCAAGTCCCGACGAGTCACGCATGATTGAACTTCTCACCCTATCTCTAAGGGAGAGGCCGGCCACCCATCTTAGAAAACTCATTTTGGCGTGTGAAAATGAATACATTTTGGCTTCATCCACTTTTTGTTTCTCACACCCATTTGCTTTGTCCCTCTCTGTCTTTGTGTGATCTGAATACACTGGGTTCTTGTCAGATTTGAGAAATGCAAGAATTGTTTCTCTCTGACTGTCGGTAATCTTCTCCTCCTCTATATATCTTTTCACAATCTGTGTGTCTCTCTTACAAAGAAATACAAATGCCAAATTCAAACGGGCAGCGGTAGTTTCTAAAGCTGTGTTTTTCCACTGAATGTGTGTGTATAAATGTACAAAGCACTCACGTCACTTTCATGAGTACACATAGTCCATGCCCAGCACAGTTGTGGTTGGCTGCCGTTTTGCCTTACCGCAGAACGGCAGCAGAAAACTTTTCTCAACTTTTTGCCGCAGCGGAGAAGGTCACTCGTCAATGTAGACAGAGTAATAGAGCATGGAGCTGGCCACTTGCAGGGACAGATTACAGCATGTGCACATTGTACATGTGCAGCACGTGGAGCAATAAAGGGGGCCCTGGCACTGTCACCTGAAAATCTACATTTTCATTAGTTCGACTCCCGATCCCGACGGCCTTTACTGCATGTCACCCCCCCCATCTCTCTCCCCATTTCCTGTCAGCCTACTGTCTGTCCCTCCATACAAAACATGAAAAAAAGGCGAAAGCCACAAAAAAACATTAAAAAAAAGAAAGAAAATACGTGCTTGTGACTTGCAATTTAGAAATTTAGAAATGCGTTCTTTCTTTCGACCTCCACTTCCTGGCAGCAGAGTCTAATAATATCATCTGGTTAACTTACAGTAGTCTATTGCACGCATAACTGTTGCATTGCCGACTTTGCCGTCCATTTTCACTTTCATCCGTCCATGGCCACTTGAATAGAATACTGCTGCTGGTGTAATTTCAGCACAATTCCCTTTACTCTCTCTTCTCTCTCATATAGGCTGGTATTTGAGTGGACGCATGCCTGTTTGCTTTCATGTGTGCAGCTCTGCGTTCTGCACACACCCCATCTACATGATACGTAACGCGTGTGTGTGTGTGTGTGTGTGTGTGTGTGTGTGTGTGTGTGTGTGTGTGTGTGTGTGTGTGTGTGTGTGTGTGTGTGTGTGTGTGTGTGTTTGTGTGTGTCCAATTAATGTGAGCACAGAACAGGGAAAGTAACGGGGGAGATGGCAACTAAAAGCGTCTAATAAAGACAGCCAATCAACCAGATCAAATTTCCTGTCCCTAATGGAAAGAGAGTGTTCCTAGCTTCCACTCAGCTGACGGCGATTAGGAGACACGCTGTGCTAAAACTAAGGAGGAAAAGGATGACAGGATGTCACATAAGACTTAAAAGAAAGAGAGAGAGAGAGAGAGAGAGAGAGAGAGAGAGAAGGGGAGTGACAGGGTCATGATAAAAGGATGATAAAAAGGATGACGATTTAGATGCATTGAAGGGATGCAATTTAATGGTATGCTGACAGAAGGATCTTAAAGCAATAGCAGAGGGCTTGTCTATGTTTTACCCATTTCAACTGAAATGGGCCCCTGCACCCTCAGGCGGCCCGACAGACGTTCCAAACTCACCAGATGAGAGTTTGCACACTCACATTATTGCACAGATGTGTGCAAATGTATCTTATGTAAATCATATCAGCTTTAATTTATCTGCATTATGCACATAACTGATTACATTTCTCTATTGTCTCAAAGCCTGTATCCATATAATTTGTCCGTTTGCCCATGTACAGTAATAACATAACTTAAGGCAGGAATAGCATATAGCCTATCATTTTCTGATCAATCTGTTGGTGTGTGCATGTCAGAAACAGTCAATCATACTGGTGAGTAAACAGGAGATGAATCAGATGTTTAAATCAGGGCTCATTTATATGAACGATCAGATTAATTTGGAATTTGGTTAAGAATGAAAGAAAGTGGCTCATACAACCAAGAATTCATAGCATGCCAACACAGCTGGGGTGAGTTGGAAACATGCTTGAGAAAAGCACAGTGCCTTTGATGCTGTCAATGCCAAGATGCAAAGAAAATGCTAAATTCAAGTTTAAGGGGATTGTGACATTTAAAACACATTTTTGTAGATTTTTTGGCTTTTCTTGACATCAATGTCACCAAAAAAAAACGAAGTTTGAACATTCAGTGTATTCTCTGCTTTCTGGACTTTTGTGAATAATTATGCAAAAATGTCTCATCGGGTTGGACGGCAGTAATATACGTAGATCTCCGCTAAACCTCCGCCCCCTCCCCTCTGCTCCCTGCCTACCCTCTCTTCTCCCCCTAGTGCCTCTCCTCCCTGCTTCCTCATTGTGACCGTGACTTTGTTTCTTTGTAATACTTACTAATAATGGCTTCTAGAGAAAAATCAATCTGCTCTGTTGTTAGCTGTGTCAATCAACACAAGTCCTTACACTGGATACCAACTGGCCTAGATGAAGACTCTTTTATTTTTGACGGTGACGTTCCTACCAAGTTGTCAAAGAAGCGCATCTTGGGTTGACAGGAAAGGGGGAATTACCGACATCTACAGGCTAAAATAATGTGTTTTTCCATGCCTTCTCAGGATGCAGATTACACATACACAAAAACTCCTGGCAAGAAATACTGGAGTGGAGTTGAGTGTTCAAACTTTTTAGACATGTTTGAAGGACCATGGCCAAGACTTTTAATGTTGTTAAAATGATGTTATAAATAATGTCATAATACCTTTAATAAATGTTAGATGAAGTCTGAAAATACACCATGATGTATGCAAAGCAACATTGGTCATCACACATGCAGACAGCATGAGGGAGGGAGGGTATATGCTTACACTGTATACACACATATTACATCATTGAACTCCATCCTCTTAACTATAACTACGACAAACTAGCAATGCATTGCCACAACATTCACCTCCCTCTCATTGTGCCATGCCACTGTCACCAGCTGTGTTCAGCTATGCCAGATGGAGGGAAAAAAATGGATCTAAAAACAGGCAGGTGAGAGGACAGCAGGGAGGGACAGCAGTGCATGTTCCTTGATATCAAAGTATCTATGCTAATCAGCTGGCTGCTGTTGAGAGGCAGAGCAGCAGCACGGGGCTCTGTGGGTATTTGGACCGGTGTCACTGTGATGTCCGGTCCAGACCAGTCCAGGTTGGGCCCAATGCCAAGTCTCTCTGCCAAGGTGGACTGGAAATGCTACTGGTCTGGCAGCACTGCATCAACCTGTGGATGTGTTCCGGATTCACTGTAGGAATAGTCGGGCGCAAACCTGGGAATGCATGTCCAAAACCACAACTTTTCGGGAAATGGATACAATTACCGTTATGTATTATTCAGTCAACCGCCATATTAAGAGGGACAGCTTGCCATAACTCAACTGAAATAAATATGTCTGTGTCGTATGCAGTATAAGTACCTGACACTACACCTATTTTCTGTTTTATCGTTACCGTTTCTATCTACTGTTCTGTATGTAAGATAGGGGGTTTTGGTATATGAAAACCCACATTTGTTAATTAACAAAGAATCCTTTTACATGTCTAACAACAACCAAGGACCATATGCCATTTTTTTTTGGGGGGGGGGCAGACTTTTAAATGCAAAGGCATAAGAACTGCCCCCCCCCAAAATGGCATATGGTCCTTGGTTGTCTGGTCTTGTGTGATTATGTCATTTGTGTCTGTTCTGTGTTTTTCTGTCTGTCCAGTAGTTTTTAGCTTTTTAGTCTCTATGCACTTTATGCTGTTGTAACACTTCAATTTCCCCTCGGGGATTAATAAAGTATATCTCATCTCTCTCTCTCTCTCATCTCATTTGTAACAAACAAACCTTATTTAAAATTGCTTGAGAATTCAGCTAGTTATGATCATTTTTAATGATGGACAGATGACTTCTCCAATAGACGGTACATGGGGCATACACTAGTGCATTAGCAGACCCTTGATATGGAGGCCATGATGCCACATCGCTCCAATGAACGGCAGCGCTGCAGCAGCCAATGCTGTATCTACTGTAATGTACTGTATGCCCTGCAGGGATGCCTGCGACTTGGGAGCACAACTGGCACTACAGATCTTACCTCATTTTTCAATTAAACAAAAGTTTGTTTGGTATAATCTTTCACTGGCATATTCTTTCCACAATAACCACTCCACATTAATGTGCCAATTATGCCATTATCCAAACAGCACCCCGTAGCTGTTCTAAAATGAGTGAAATCCATTGCAAACCACAGCCTTTTGTTGCTCATTCCTTTTATGTTGTCCTATAACTATTGTTTTTTCCTTTGTTTCTTTCTCTAGTCTAAGATAAGTCCACCCGCTCACACGCACGCACGCACGAACGCATGCACGCACGCACGCACGCACAGTATTGATGAGACAGTATTGCTTTTTTGAAAAATACTTTTGGGGAAGTTGTCCTGTATGTTTTGACATACTGTAAATTTGTAAAACATCCCCTGCTGTGAAACTGTTCGTTGCACTTAACAGTGAGGGTAATTAAGTACCATTTGAACAGACAATGGCTCGGAGCTGAGCAGCTCCTACAAATCATGGGTCCAATTAAATATTTGATGGGAATGAGAGCTGTGCTGACAGATCATATGGGACGCTGATCCAATGACGCTTGCGTTGGCCTATGGGATGATAAATCTTGACGTGTTAGCATTTTGCTAATTGTGTTATTTTCATCGTGTTGGCCGATCCGAATCGTATCTCTCTCCCCTCCCGCTCTCTCCGTTTGCTCTTTTATTCCCACCAAAAGGAGATGGGCCGATGGACCCCTCGATCACATGAATGCTATCAGGGGAGTGGTTAATGAGAGCGGATAAGCACATCCCCATCAGTTGGCTGACCCATTATCATCGCTTATTGCTCTCAAATCTCATTTGACTGTGTTTTAATTAAACTGCGGCGGCTAAGTAAAAGGCCGCCTTGCATTCAGCAGACCTGAATCTGGGCCGCTGGCACGCTAATCAGACAGCACAGGTAACTTTTAATAATTTAGGATTCACTCTCCCCTCTGATATGTAGGCAGCTTATTTCTCTTTTGAGCAGCAGAGCGTGCATGCCATGAAGACATGTTTTCCTCTTGCGTTGCCTGGTTATGCTATGCCCAGTGGGGCCCGGAGTATCTCCCTAAGAAAGCCATTTATTGACTACTATTGACCAAAACTTACAGTTCTGTCTCTCTGTATAATGCAATGTTAGGACTTCCGGGAACTGAACCATGTCTACATGACTGTCCTTGTCTTGTCAGCACTCTCTCTTCACACCATACAAACCCCTTTTATACCCTGTCCTGCTATCTAGGACCAATCAGGGACCGTCTCTAGAATCAAGGACCCTTAGACACCACGCTGGGCAAGACCTACACTGTAGATTGCATTGCTGGAATCTGGCGGAAGTAGCCTACAGTATAGCGTGATTTTGTCAGAAGTACCGCTCAAAGAAATGACGTTAACGCTTTACATTCTCCGTGTATGAAACAAGTGTTGTGATTGGACGAAAAATATCGTATTCGGTGGAATTACATCTGACGGATGTAATGGACCGACACTACCGGCTATGCACTCTCTGCATTATATTGTGACTTAGACACAGGTGGCATCAATGTTCCCTCATTTGGAGATAAATGGGGCCAAGAATATTAATGAAACCCTCTCAAGATATAAGTTTACACTTTAAGTGGCATACACAAAACACACATTTTAGATTTTAGACATTAAACATATTATATTACCCACAAAATACAATTAAAAAAGGGAACAGCACTCCTTCTTCTGAAAGGGCATAGAGTGTTAAAGTCCCCCTATCGAAAATCGGTGTACACAATAATACAATTGAGCAGCTTGTTGAATAGATGAGTGAGAGCAATGTTGCTGTGCTCCTCTCAGTGTACTGTACATTATATACCACCATTGATGTGGATTACATATTGGAAATGGAAACTGTACCTCCATGATATGCCTTTATTACTTAATGCTGTAATTTAATCCTTCTTTGCTATAATTTCCACTTAAACAAGTGTGCGTATCAAGGTCTTTCCAGGGAAGGGGTAGGCTACGTTGTGTGAGAGGGGAAAGGCCCTGAGGGCTAGTTGTGAGGAGCCTTGGTCTTGCAAATGTGCCTCCAATGCAAAAAAATAACGAAAAAAACAACGTCGAATGACTCTTGGATACTGCCTGTCTTTGACACTGATGGGGTCTTGAGGTTCATCCAAATGTCTGCAAGATATATATATATATATATATATATATATATATACAGTATAATGTAAAAATATTTTTTTCATATTAGCATGCAATACTCCGTCTCCTATTTTGACTGCACACAGAGCAAATCTTAATTAAGATCATTTCTTTACACCTTCACATCTCTCCACCTTCACGTCACACTGCTGCTTAGAAACAGATTCAATCCTTGCAGAGAGCAGTAGGCCTAATTTAGTGCTCATTTTATTCCCCCACGTTCACATACAGTACATACATTACATTTCTTTTTTGAAAATCTAATCATACTGGATCTTTATTTATTTATTTTTCACAAACCCCAGTATACATACAGTACAACCCCTCCACATCCCTCCACACATATACAAACCCACATAAATAAAGGACAACACAGATAAACCATAACAATTAATGTAGATATTAAGTAGCTTCAAGAAAATACTAGATCCAGTCTGAGATAACTGTAGCAACCAACCTAGATTCCACCGCTTCAATCAATATAATCCAAATAAGTTTGCCAGGTCTTCAGAAATGAGTCAAACCCATTTCTCAGAAGTATTCTCAAGAGGAACACAACTATTCATTTATGGGAACCATCTTACAATAATGGGGCGGGGGTTCTTCACTCTGATCAGAGCCTAATTGACTTCCGAAACATACTGTACTGTATGTGAAACATACTGTGAAGACAGAATTGTGGAGGGGCTTCTGTGGCCTACAGGCAGTGTACACAAGAAGAGCTGCTCAGCCCAGCAGTTTGTGAAACCCATATAGACAGACATACGAACCAACCCTCTGAAAGTTGGCTGTATGTACTGCACTGTACTGTATACTGTATCTGTATACACTCTGTGTAACCTTTTGACTCATATATTTTTCATTTGGCGGTGAGAATTTTTGATCATTGCTCTTAGATGCATTATGAAGTCATCTGGTGTAGTAGGCTACGAGTTCACTGAGACCAAAAGGAATATAACAGGTAGCTCATGGTTATCTCCTATCTCCTCAGTTCCTTTGATCTAACCCCCACCACCGCTTCGACTTTGATCTAATGTTCTCTCAGCAATCATGCAATCACCTCTTTCTCTTTAGTTTAGTTTTCCAGCAATGCTATAGTTGTTAACTTGTTTATCTGCATCAGTATACCAGTATACTGGTGTGTTTTGTTTTGCCCAAGACACACCAACAGTTCACAACCAGTCCTTGAAATAAAAAAAAGGCTGTGAAGAAACACCAAATTAAACTTTACTGTAAGCCCAATCTAAAATGTACCCAAATTGGACCCCGTCTGTACACCCTCAGGATAGACGTGGTCACGCGGACTTGACGTTAACAACTAGTGATACAAGCTCGCCGTGTAGCACAAAGTGGTGCGCTGTATATCTACTGTTTTGCAACAGCCTTAGAGCGCCAACAAGGACCGCTGAGGGTCCCCACACCCCACTTTGAGAACCAGTGCTGTATAATGAAACAAAGCCCATAACCGTTAATGAAGTGGCTTAACATATACAGTAGCCTACTTACTGGCTCACCCAGTACGATACACGAGGTACAGCTTGACCCTGAGCTCCTCTCATCAGCCACCACGTCAAGCTGTCACTCTTAAACCAATCATGAGCCGACATGTCCCTCCTCCGCCCACCCCGTGTGACCTTTGACCACGACCCTGAACCCCGGCCCACTCCAATAAGGCAGGGTGTCGGGCCGAGGTGTTCACCCGTGGCCGCAGACGTCTCTGTCAATCATCTGGGATAATTTGAAATGGGGGCGATCCCGGGGCTGACCTGGCCTTGGCGAGGACTGCTGGAGTGGAACATGCACATCACCGTGACTGTCTCTAGGCCACACACACACACACACACGGAGATGCACAGGTTATGTACTGTATGCACATGCACGCACGCGTGCACACACACACACACGCACACATGCAGATGCACAGGTCATGTATGTACACACACACACATGCACACACACACACACACACACACACGACACAAGACGTTTGGTTTCCCTGAAAATAAACATATTCATCAAATGTGGGGAAAGAAGTGGGTCAGTCCAGACCTTACACAATCCTACACACATGCACATACAGTCACAGAGGTAAGGTTAGTGGGCGCCCAAGGAGAGACACACTGTTATCTCAACAACAGGTGTTGCACACTAGCTGTGGGGCCGTGTTACGCCTGATTTATACTTGGTTTTGCATCACGTCACTCACCACAAATAGCTAAGCTACAAGCTCACAACAACGCGCCACAGTGGGACGCATTGTGAGCTTGTAGATCCGGATTTCGGAGCACGACACCGGTGCACCACCAGGTCTAAATCCGCCCTCCGCCTGTTGTTTGATCTCATTAGCTTGTCCTTGGGAAATGGCCAGGCCCACAGACGATCTGATTCCTTTTATTTTTATGACGTGGAGGGGCAGCGGTGACGCCTTGGTCTATTAACCTTTACCATGCATCATCCAGTCACATTACTGTAAGCCATGTGCCCTTCAGTGTCCAAGTGAGGGAGACAAACTCTCTGACAGATTAAACCTAGAGATTTTTGACATCTTTTTTTTTTTTTTATAATTTAGATTAGAGACAGAAACTGACCTGTGTGATGCGGTATAGGCCACTGAAAACAAAATAAATCTGAATCAGTGGTTGGTTTGCTAGTTCCATTTTTTCAGCGCTGCTTAGAATAGAAGATGGATAACGAACTATTCCTATAAGCTAAACTACTGTATGCCACATCAAGGGTTTTATTGGGTAGGAATTGTTTTGGGTGATGCTTGGTTCCGGCTTGTTGATTCCATGGTGACTATACTACAACCAGTGACTACAAGATGACGTTATTTCCACTCCCGACCAGATCAGAAACCCCAAAAATTGTATTGATCCCACATCCCAGGCTAACTCAACCCCAAACTCCCAGTCGCAGGGCAGACAATACAAACCACAAGGCCACTGCACGGGTCACCTCACATTTAATTAAGCTGTCCCTGTGAGCTTACTTTTGAAAGACAAGACTTTTCACTCCACTGCAATTACTTTATGTACTGTATGTAGTACTTATTTTGTACTTTTTAATAATGGCCTTTTTACTTACAAATACTGTGATATTGCTACTTTTACTTAAGTGAAAGAAATAGGGGTAGTTCTTCCACCACTGTCCTCGAGTCGATATGAGAGGCACTCACAACTTTCAATACAAGTTGGATGACTCTACCTTAGTGGAGTGACCCGTGAGTCATCTTCTCTTTCTGCTTGGAATTCCATTCAATTGCTTACAAGTTTAAATCAGTTTGAGTGAGTGGCCTTTAAGGTTGTGTTAAACAACCTTAAAGGCCACAAGGATGAATATGTTCTGTCTGAAGTGAATGACTGAACAGAGAATAGACGACTATATTGGAAGATTGATTCATTTTGCATTCCCTGTCACCCATGAGAGCGATGCATACATGAAACAATTACTGATCGAAATCCTTCTTTGTATTTGTGGTTTCCTTCAAAAAAAGAGACCTTTTAGACAAAGCTTTAGCACAAGGGTTATTTGTTTTGCAGAGATGTAGACCTTGGCTCTTTCTTGTCTAACTTCAATATACAGGCAAACGTGCATGAATACACACTGCTCTGAAAGGAATGCTTTATGAAATTCAGATAGTGAAAACCCATCTGTATTCTGTACTACTGTATGCCATTGCCTATGTAGATTCAACAAAAGGGGAAATAGTTGCACAACAACTTGTATACGCAGTTAACTATGGAATCGAGCATTTCCTGTCAGTTAGTGTGTCAGCTACCATATATGGTGTCCAGGTCTCGTGACATCATGTGACATCATCAGGGATGGAGATGTGGAGACCCTGATGTCATAGTAAATGCGACCTGCTGTCGCAGTTAATCCCATATATGGAGATCCCTGGTGTATATATATATATTGGCCAGCATCTCTACATCTGACCTCAAACCTCAAAGTCTTAGATCTCCATATATGTATTATAGAACCTGCTCTGACATATGTTGATCCTTCCCCATCCATCCTTCTTCTTCAATGTCTCCCTTTTGACTTAAACCTGTCCATTCAAATGTCAAACTCTAGACAGGCCTGCCCTAAAGTTATTAGTGCAGCCGCACCCAGCACCCGGCGAAAACTAGAGTTCTCAACAGGCCCGAAAATTAAGGCCTGGCCCTACCTGGGCCCTCATCAAACCCTGTACACTCAAGATGTCCCTGCCACCACCCTTAGATCTCCATATACTGTATGGAACTGACCTGTTCTGACATTCCATGTGTTGATCTGACCTCATCAAACCCTGTACACTCAAGACATGCTCCTTACTGTATATGGCCAGTACAGAAATAATTCCATGTTGATCTGACCCCCCATGCCAAAGCGCCAACACTCGCCCAGCAGTCTGCTGTCAACGAGGTGGATACGTGCACGCAACCTCGCCCTTTAGGGTAAGGTTGCTTCTCGCCCGTCTTACTGGTATATGATATCCATTTACAAGTCCATTTAATTATCTATTCTATTTGTCAGGCAGTAAAATATTGCCTGAAAGCATGGAGGTCTTGCCAACTCAGGGCTGTAAGGAGTTCTCTTTCTCGGACAAACACATGGGTCCCATGTCAATTTCGGACTTCAGACAGTGCCGTAGCAGAGTGGTTCTCAACCTTTTCTAATTTCAAGGACCCCCATTTTGATCAAATGTCTTGCCTTGAAATTTGAAAAGGTTGAGAACCACTCCAATCTACATTGTAAAACACACAGTGTACAAATGAGAGTAACCAAATATTTGTTCCTTTGCGTCCATTTGTACACTCTGAGTAAGAAACCTGTACGGTGTACGCGTAAGTGTCCAACTGGCTCCTAATTATTTAGCTGGGGACCCCAAAGAACCTCCCCAAAGACCCCTGGGGGGCCCGGGACCCCACATTGAGAACCACTGACGTAGATGGCAGCGCAGGAAGGACAGTCGGTTAGATAAAAGCAACTCGGGGTGAAGCAACGACCACTCCTGTCAGCCCAGGTCCAAAAATACCTCCTGCTTTTGTCTGCTTGTCGCACCTTTCAAACGCTGAATTACATTACATAAAACTGTGATTCCTAGGCGGAATACAAAGTGCATTCCACTGACAACTCTGTCTTTAGGTGTTAGACTTGTCCTTATCATCATGCTTGGTTTTATTGCAGCTTCAATGTAGGTATCACACTGTCACTGCATGTGATGTTTAGCACACCACGGTTGCAATGCGGCAGCTGGCAGTGAGTTCATTGCCGTAAATAACTATACCATGAAAATAGCAATTGAGCTTTGATATGTTGAAGGTTCCTCATGAAGGGGATTTCATTTTCATTTTTTTATGTTTTACCTGGGCCGTATTTTTTTAATTATTTGGACCACAAGTGAATGGTATTTGTAAAAATTGGAATTATATTCAGAATTTGCAGCTTGGTAGGCTGCAGATAATCACACCATGCAGGGGCCCATTTTACATGTCATACCACCACCATCTTATATGCGTTATCCATATTATGTAAGTGGCGCTGAGCGCACACACATAAGGCTTACAACTCGCCAGTGTTCATATGTAAATTAAGGGCGCTTTGCGCTATCTGCTATTATGCCCCTTGACCTAAAAAAGACTCAGACCACCTTTTAAGTGCAAAAATAAATGTTTGTGTTGACTGACAGGTAGGCTATATCCTATACCTTGTTCTCCATTTCAATAAAAAAAAATATTAGCATTTTGCTCTTTTATTTGGTGATCCAACTGAAGACAGTATTATTGATATAAACGTTTTTGTATACATTTATGATCATTTAAGCACTTTTGATAAAAAACATTTTTCCAAATCATGTCATGCACTATACTGACCAAGTAGCGTGCCTGAATTGTAATATGATGTGATGAAGAGAAAATAATATTGTGACTATGGCATTTTTGATTGATGAAAAAAAGAAAAAGAACAAGATATAGGCTAAAGACAAAATAATAATTTTGGCTGTGAATAATTATGCCTGATTCTGCTGAGGGCGGCTGACTGGCCAATATGGTCAATTGTCTCACCCTTTTATTGTTTTAACAGGGCCATAACAGTGCTTTCCAGCAGCATACTTATATCTGCTTATGGATCTTCGACCTGATCCTGTAACACGGATGCTAACATTTGTGTTGGCATGTAGCATTGTTAGCATACATTTTAAGCGTGGTACACGGTGCCATTAAACTATTTTAATCCATTGCAAAATCTTGTGTGGTTGTAGATGGCACAGTGAATCATGCACCTTTAAAACCCATTTTGGGTGGGAACCCCTTTTGGTGTTAGCATTATATGCTTTAGCTATTGAAAAATAGCAGATCTACAAGCTCATAGGCGCGCTACGAGCGGCGCGCTACGAGCTTGTAGGTCTGCTATTTTTTTTAAATCGAAGAACGACTGACAGAAACATAGCTTTTTCAGAAAACTGTCGGATGTAGAAGACATTTTTAGAATCTGATCTCAGGTCAAAATGGTTTAACTTGGTGTTCGTCCCTCCTGCTGGGCTGCTGACCTCAACACCCAATGGGGCCTGAATACTTTAAACGTTGGTGCTGCCGTTGCGGTCACTGTGAGCCCGCGGATGATGGTCGATCGGACAGTTCATAATTAATGAAACCAAAAATGTGAGACCGTAATTTGATTCTAACAAATGTGGCACTTGTACTGCTAGCCGCAAATTGCAACCAATGGATAAATGAGAGCTTAATATGTTTTTATATATTCTAGCGGATCGGTCGTACTAGTAACCTGACCAAGAGGCAGAAGAAAAAGATATACACAGCACTGGAAACAGCTAGGAGCCATCGGCTTGAGAATGGAAAGATCCCCCTGCCTTTGGAGCAGTCAATAACCCACCAATAGTGCTGTTTGACAACGGAAATCAAGACCAGATGACCGCTGCCACCACAAGACTACGTGATGCTGGTGTCATAGAAAATGACACTGTGACAATTACCCCATTCTACTGTATGTAAGTAGTCTGCTGCTGCGGCTGGTTAAAATGAGGAGCTGTTTTTGAATTAGTTGAAATTCGAATCAATGTGATGCCGGAATGGTCATCATTCATGAAACCAAACAGCTGAGACCGTAATTCACTCGTCTTAGCCTTCTCGCCTTTATCGCAATGTCGACTTCTCCGTTTTTCCGACTCGCAGGCAGGAGTTGTACGATTACCTCCAAGTTGTGATGGACCTGGCCGTCCGATTTGGAGGATCTCTTTTCTACCTCTACACCTCTACATCTTGTGTGTTTCTTTCGCCACCCCATCATCTCCAGCACCCACAATCCCTCACGCCCATCATCACTCCATCCTCCATCCATCCACCCATTCATCCCCCCACACCCCTCCAGATACATCCCTTCACCCTTCTCCTCAGCCTAACAACCCTTTAACCATGCAGACCTTCATTCCTCCAACAGCTATGCACCGGATTAATTGTTTCCTTAAATTAAATAAATAGAACCTTGATTAATTGTTTGAAGGTGTGGTCTTTACTAGTGAAAAGGACGTTCTTAGCTTTTCACCGTTTTGTATAAAATAATTCTGAAACTGTTGTTGAACCAGCACTAGAATCTTATGAATCAAAACAGCACTGTTCAAGAGTTGAAAAGCTGCCTGGTATTGTCTGAGCAGAGTTGGGCTGTTTTGACGCCTGTAACCTCGCTTGACATGGTAGGTAACTCTTGCCCGTGTATTGTAAGTCAGGACAATTTGTCACATTACACGGAAAAAGCACAGTCTCTAAGTTGAACAGAACAGGAAGAAAAATTGTAACCTGAGTGTCATTATATTCCTGTCTGACGAATGTGCACTTGTGCAGCCACACATGCATGCACGCGTCGGCGCACGACTGAAACCCAGAGAAAAGTCGCATGACATCTACCAATTACTGCCATTTGTTACCTCAGAGATAAGCCAAGAATTCAAGAGAGGGAGGAGACTAAAGGTTTGGGGGGAGGCATTTGGGGAACTGCCCATAGATCCGAAGTCCCGTTAGTCTGAACATGCATTAAGGTGGCGAACATGCACTTCTCCCAGCACCGGCATTTGCTGCTGATGATAAAATAAAACTCTCTCTCTCTCTTGCTCTCCCACAATTAGCTCCACTCACTTGTTCGACCTCTCGATCTTTCACTCTCAATCTCACTCGACCCCTCTGTCTGCGTCTGAGCCCTGCTCTGTTTTGTCTAGTGATTCTCTCGCTTTTTCTTTCTTCACCCCCCCCTCCTTCCATCTCTTCGTCCCTGACCAGTGCATCAGTTGAGCATTGGCACCCCCCCCCCCACACACACTCACACACATTTTCCCTCTCTCATTTATTTCAATTTGTCATGCTATGCTGTCCTCCCTCGATGTGGCTGGAGCGTGGGGGTGCGGGTAGGGGGATATGGGAGAGGCAGTCTGGGAGAAATTGGCGTCTCCACTCACGCCTTAATGAAACATTTAGATGCAAGCGCAGCGATGCCTCTGCATTAAGGGCTTTGGGGTGGAAGGAGGAGAGAGGGGGAGAGAGACAGGGAGACAGAGAGAGAGAGAGGGTGGGGGCATAAGTGGTGGTGATGAAGGGTTGGAAGGGAAGGAGGGCGATCTGAAGGACCTGCGAGATGGGTGGAGAGGGGCCGGGCCGTAATAACCCTTAAATTCGGGTCAGACAGGTAAACCTGGAGATAATCAAGCCTGGCACCTTCCCTCAATGGAGCCGTTTTTATCACTTCAAAAGGAGTTCTGAAGCCATTGCTATGCGCACGCGTGTGCGTGTGCGTGTGTGTGTGTGTGCGTGTGAGAGATGTGCGTGCACATGATGCTTATGTACGTTCCTTTTCATCTCCCGTGAAACCTCGGGACTCATATTTTTCCTTGACTGCAATGAATATTGACATTTCTCATCTCGGCTGAGATTGGGGACGGTTAGCAAACTTCCTTTAAATTGTCCCTCAGCTTAGAACGTTCTACACATCCGCCAGTTTCATGTGAGGGACAGATTACCTGAAAATGATGACTGACTGCTGGAATAGGATGTAGTTTGCCCCCACAGGAATTGTGTATGCGAAAGGACAGCTCATCATTTGAGACGATACATCACTAGAATATGAAATGGAGCAGAAATTCAAAGCATGGAACACATTCCTCTGTTTCAGCCTGGTATTGTGTTTTACAGCAGAGGATTGTATAGGCCTTTACGGAAACGTTTGGGGACCTGAACTCACTTTTCTGAAGTATATTTTACCCCTCAGGCACATATCGTTTTTGTGCAGTGCATTATTACATTGGCAATCAGATCACAGCTAATCAAATTCATCCAGTATAGCTTGTTCCCTCATGAGATGCCCTCTGCTAAGTTTAGACACTGGGTTAAATTTACAGCGAGCCCACTGGCTGTCAAACAAGTTTATTTGCTATGAATCTGCCCACAACACTTGTCACTTTAGATCTATTGGTTAATGTAGTCTGCAGGAGCCCCTGGGCTTTGTGCTATTATTTATCTCTGCCCAATAAGTGAATATGACACGCAAAGACGCCTGTATGCGTGCACGCAACAGCACACGAAGCCATACAGAATGCAAAAGTAACCATGTGATGAAAAACCAGGTGTCTCACACGATAAACCAGATAGAGGTAGGCTACTATCCCATGCTTTAAGCGAGCCCCCACTGTAACCATCTGTAATACCACACACAATCATACAAACGTAAACGTGTGCACGCTCGCCCCCCCACCCCCATGTGCACACATACGTGTTACAAACATTTGCACGTTTGCAGTTGTGCACACGCAAAGACGTGAAAAGACACACAAATCACAGACACAGTCTGTAGTCACGGTTTCTTTGGCAGATTCTTACTGGGGCAATAGCAGCATGAGTGACTTTCTAAACTCCCAAAGACGGCCCCGGCGTGGCTCATTTAACTTGATTCATGACGTCTCATGAGTCATGACTCATCAGGAATGCAGCAGCGAAGAGCGGCGTGAGATAAGAGCAGGATTCCCACAGACATCCAACGGCTCGGAGTGAAAAGTGTCATTAGGAGCCGTGTGGCGCCTCAGCATCAGCTTGTTACGTTCATATTCCTTTAATGAATGCCTTCTTAACTCGTTCCGCTTGTTCTTTTGTCATCCACAGAAATGGCCGCCGGAGCCTGGCGGCCTGCATCACTCTCATCGGTCTGACACGGTACTGTCACATCCGGACCGGGATTCATTAATTCACACGACCACAATCAATGACTAATCTTTGTAACAGATTTGCAGTCTTGGGCACTTAATTTTGTTCTTCTCTTTTTGTCAACCCCCCCCCCCCCCCCCCCTCCCTCTCCCTCCCTCCATGTCTGTCTGTCTGTACCTTTGGAGCTCAAAGGAGGAGAGGTGGACATGGCATGATGTCACTTAGCACTGGAAGGGAAGATCGTGCGTGCATGCTTGTGTGCGTGCTTGTGTGCGTGCTTGTGTGCGTGCTTGTGTGCGAGTGATGCCTGTAGGCCTACATGCATGCATGATCGGCATGACACAACAACTCCAAATGTTTGAAGGCATCTTGCTCTTCTCTCCTGATGTTACATTATGATAACTCATCACAGCTGGACAGCACTTTCTGGGGCCTTCTGCAACAGTTCTTTACGGTAGTAACTTATAGGGACCCGATTCATGTGGTGCAGTGGGTATGTTCATTTGATTCTGAGCATGTCAAAATTTAAGCAAAATGCAATTAAAGTAAAATTAACACTCAGGATTTGCATAGGCGGGTCTTCGATCACCCAGCCTGTGTTCTTCCGTCGCACCTGAATACCAGTTGCCTAAAAATCCACCGCCATTGTTTTTTCTCGTCACGACATCCAGGCGGCCACAATTAATTACATGAAATGTCATCACCCACAACCGAATCCAACTCCCTCTGTCTCACGTCACATAGCTTACTGCCATCTAGGAGCAGCATGGAAGATAACAGCATTGCTTAACATCCTATCACTCACTGTAATGAGACGAGAGAGAGAGAGAGAGAGAGAGAGAGAGAGAGAGAGAGAGAGAGAGAGAAGAGAGAGAGAGAGAGAGAGAAATGGAAAGATGGAGAGAGAGAGAGAGATAAATGGAAAGATGGAGAGAGAGAGAGAGAGAGAGAGAGAGAGAGAGAGAGAGAGAGAGAGAGAGAAAGAGAGATATGGACAGGGAGAATCACAGTCAAGAGCTCTTGCCTTTGAGTTGCCTCTTCTATCTGTCAGGAGGCTCAATCAATGTGTAATTACCTCGGATGGATATCATAAATAACATGATGCCAAGTGGCCTCTCAAGGTTATCCACCTAATTGTCTTATTTATAAATGTGGGTGAACGTGCCTGCCACAGTGAATAGTGCTAACAGCTGATTAACATGATATATTTCCAATTTGCAGTCTAATATCGAATTTATGCTCCATCATGCAACGGTGCCGACTGTGGAACCGAAAATAGCAGATCCACAAGCACGAAACACACCGTGGACGCGGTGCGTCGCGAGCTTGTCGATCGCCAGTTTTCAAAGCCATATACGAATAAGCGTAAATTCAGTTCAAGAATCAAAGAGGAACAGGGTCAATGGGAGACTGAAGAGACACCAACTTGAGCACGGCTCCCCCATTCGCCTCTGTACATTGGGGGGGGTGGGGGGGGTGGCTGCGCATCACCACTCACCTTTAATTTGGTGGTCATCCGTCCTGCTGGGCCGGTGCCAAGACCACCTGACTCTGCCACCGCGTGGGGCCTTAATACCATAAACGTTGGTGATGCCGCTCAGGTCAGCGTGAAACAGAGGATGAAGGTCGGAACTTTTATCTTTAAGGAAACCAAAGAGGTGAGACCGTAATTTCATTCGAACAAATGTGTCACTTATACTGCTAGCCGCAAATTGCAACCAATGTATTAATGAGGAGTGTTGGCTGATGAATGAATATCAACATCCTAATACATCGTAATATTGGGGGGTCAAATTATGACAGGCAATTCCTGCAAAAAATGACCCCCCCAGTCAAAAAACACTGATTGTTTGAAATAGACACTCATGCTTTCCAAGGTGTGATTTGGGGTCCTATAAGGATGAATACAAAATGAATATCAACATCTTAAAAAAACCAAAATGTTGAATTGTGGGTTTGAGCTCACATGCCCTGTTGATGTAAATCAAAAGGGGGGGTAACTACCTGTCAGTGGGGAGTGTTGGCTGGGAGGAGGAGTAGGACTAAGGCCCTATACGTCCTCTCTTCGGCCGCGACATAAGCACAGTGCAAGGAATGAGTGCATTCGCCATGTATCTGAAGGAAGCCTGATCTATAACCACTCTTAGATTTTCTCCAGTTTATCCCTGAGTTTAAGTTTAGCCTATTGTTTTAGAAATTTTGGATTATTTAACTTTATTGGGTTTTATTTAGGGTTACTTCACCCCATGGCTCCTCAATAAACGAGTGGCAGGTTTTATGTCTAGCTCGTGGCTTCCTGTGAGGTTTAGGTTTAGTGTTGGGATTTAGGTTTGTGTATTTGGTCTATGTCTAACACAAATCTATGAAGTGATATATACGTTATTATTTTCCTTTGTTTTGCCAATCAGTACCCAGATTGATTGTACTGCTGTGGTAGATGCTATGAAAGATATTGTAACTGCCGATATTGCATGCATTGTTTTTAGGCCTTGCCTGACATGCCTGTTATTGAAAATAAAAAAGGCCCTTGTGTGCTCAGTTTTGCTATTTTCTCTGTACAACAGTGTTCTTCTCATCATCACGTGAGAAATCATTTTAGCTACAGTAATAAAACTTTTAATCACCGGCTCCACGTAAACATGACCGGGAGTGTTATTATTGCCCCAAATCTGGGCATTAAAGCGTAGAGACACGCAACAACAGTATTCTAAAGCAGTGGTTCCCAAACTTTTTCATGTCAAGGACCCCCAAATTGACACTAATTAGCCCACGGACCCCCATTTGAAAGGATATGCCAGTCAGGGATCCCCATGAGAGAAGATATTTACGGCTCTAGCAGTTATTCTCAACCCGTTTAATTTCAAGTACTCCCAGTTTGACATGCATTAGTCTACGGACCCCCATTTAATGGCATTTCTATCTCTGGAAACCCCAATTCATATTGTAAAATCAATGTTAATTTAACTGAGTGTACAATTGGAACCAAATGGACCAGTTAGGGTCCATTTGTACACTCAGAGTTACAGACGCATTTGGTTCCAAACTATAGCTGGGGACCCCCTGAAACGCCCCCAAGGACCCCTGGGGGTCCCCGGACCTCACTTTGATGATCTTGTTTTATTCATGTAGTATAGGCCTACTTAGATCAACACAAAAGAACAAAACCATCCACAGCCCACATAGGCTACCTTCAGTAGCTTTTTACTTTCTGAGCTCTCCCCCTTAAATACACTGCAAACCCCACCCTTCCAATTCTAACCCCACCCTTCCAATGCAAATCAACCAATCACAGTATTCCATCAAACCATCCAAGATGTTCCCCATGCTCCTAATCACCAGGCTTAACAGGCAACCATCAACCAAATCTTCAGTATTATTCCCACAAACTACACAAAGTAACAATTAAACCAGGGCCTTGACATCGACAACATAAACCCCCTTCATATAATCTTCCTATGAAATCATGCTAAAACAAATTCCAGTCATCCACAGACCACACATTATAAAGCATAACTAACTAGAAAAAGTGCCCTTCTGGGCACAGGTCTCCACCAGGTTATCCACAGATCCGTGCAGTTAGAGGTAAAAACGCCACCTTGAGGCTGAGTTGAAATTGTTCATGTGGCATTTTGTCCTCGGCCTAGTGGGAATGTGGGTGCACAATTTCACGGAAATCACGCGATGTGTTCATGATTTGCAGCATTTTGTTTGAAACTGAGCACTCCTGTGAACTTTGGAAGCCAATCTTAACCAATCAGGATGGAGTGTGAGAAATATGAAAGACCGGTTTGGTTGAATGGCTCTAGAGAGACTGTGTACCAATTTGCGTGATGTTTGGACAAAATCTGTAGGTGTGCTGTGCAAAAACCTGTTTTGCACAAAGCGGCCTCCTGGTGGCGCTATAACAGGCCGTTCTGGAAAGTTTGGGGCAGAGGTTCATGGTTGTCATCCAGGGAGTGTGTGTGCAAAATTTGGCATCGACCGGGTTAACGGTGGCTGAGATTAGCTGGTCACGGACGGACACACGGACACACGGACACACGGACACACGGACACACGGACGGACGGAGTGCAAAACATACTCTCCCCATGCCTTCGGCTGGTGGAGACAATAAGTGGGAATTGAGAAATGAATCTGTAAGGCTACAGTGTGACAAGTAACCTGTTACCTGCCTAGCCTTCTTGCCTTTCTGGGTCAACACACACCAAGCTACCGTAGCTATGTTTTACTTTATGTACTGTAGCTATAGCTACCAGTCGTAATTGTACTCAAGTATTGGAGCATTTCCAATTTGCAATACTTTTACTTCTACTACACCACATCTCAGAGGCAAATATTTTTACCACTACAATTATTTGAAAACTTTAGATTGTAGAACTTTGTATCTAGAACTAATCTAGAACTTTGTAGATTGTTATACATTAACTTTGTAGAATTATTATACATTAACCACTTTAGCCCTATACTTTGGCTATTTTCAAAATACTTTTTAAAACATTCTGCATGATGAGTAGGCCTACTTTTGGTGATGCCAATACTTAGGCTACTTTATGCAAGTACAATTTGAATACAGGACTTTTACTTTACAATAGTTCTACATTGTGGTATTGATACTCAATATGTGAGTACTTTTTCCACCATTACTATAGCCGCTATACTATAGGGACATATTATGACATTGAGTAAACTGCCTCTGTCCGTTGTCTGCTTCCAACATCATACAACCAGAGTAATAATCAGCCAAAGTGGTCCAAAGCTAACAAAGTTATTTAGCTCATTTCTTACTTGGAACCGAAGTCTGGTAGCTATTTAACCCTAACCCCTCATACACAAAAACAGACATTCACTTAACTCCAAATTATTAATATCGGACCCCCACTTAGTCAATCAGTGACTCAGGCCATTGCTCCCCTCACACCCATCCTACTGTAGCTGATCTTCGGGGGATCTGCAATCACCCCATAGGAGAGGGCTATGCGCTGGCCCAATCACCCCATACCAGAGGGCTATGCGCTGGCCGCAGTGAACAGCTCAATCACCCCATACGAGAGGGCTATGCGCTGGCCGCAGTGAACAATCACCCCATAGGAGAGGGCTATGCGCTGGCCCAATCACCCCATAGGAGAGGGCTATGCGCTGGCCCAATCACCCCATAGGAGAGGGCTATGCGCTGGCCCAATCACCCCATAGGAGAGGGCTATGCGCTGGCCCAATCACCCCATAGGAGAGGGCTATGCGCTGGCCCAATCACCCCATAGGAGAGGGCTATGCGCTGGCCCAATCACCCCATAGGAGAGGGCTATGCGCTGGCCCAATCACCCCATAGGAGAGGGCTATGCGCTGGCCCAATCACCCCATAGGAGAGGGCTATGCGCTGGCCCAATCACCCCATAGGAGAGGGCTATGCGCTGGCCGCAGTGAACAGCTCTCCTTTTGCTCCGCTGTTCATTGGAGAGTGAAATTAGCCCACGGAGGACCATGTGCGTATCGCTGGGTCAGTCCAGGCAAATATTGCCCCCATACAGAGCTCCTTGTTACTGCAATGCAACCCACCCGCCAATTGACCCTCGAGTCACCCCACGCCCGGTCTGCTTTTTTGCCCCTCGAGGGAAAGCCATTTAACCCCCAGCATGTGTGTCTGTGTGTAGGGGGCAACACGCAGGGCTAGAGATTGGCTGTTTCACATCAAGTAACTCGGTTTAAAAACTCTGTTTAAACAAAACCTAGTTTAGTAAGCCTCAAAAAGCTCTTCTGAGGAATGGATCTGCTCTCAGATGCAATGTTTTACTCTGTTCAACAGGGGTAAATACAGTACAGCTCAATTACATTGCAGTGTCATGATGGCTGCAATGATAACAATGAAGTCCTTTGAAAGTGATGCATTGTGTTCAATATCCATGTAGTGGTTGTGGCAGCTCCTGCATTATCAGGAGTCGCTCCAAATGCAAACCAATAAATGTCTCCCACAGCAGGTTAGCTTATGCATGTTGAAAGATTGGCTTGAGTAGTTTCAAGGAGTTATCCTGGGATTGGCTTTAATAAAACGCTGAGATTTAAATGTTGCCAGCTGCACGAGACGCACATGAAAAACATACAGTGTGGTATAGCCCATTTCCCAGTAGTGGAAAGTAACATTTACTCAAGTACTGTACTTACAGTATACAATTTGGAGGTACCTTTACTTTACTGAAGTATTTCCAATTGTCATTACTTCTACTCCACTCAGAGGCAAATATTATTCCACTATAATTACTTGAAACTTTTAGTGTTACTTTTATTACCCTTATTATTTATTATTATTATTATTATTTAATTAGAAATTTTACATTGCAGTATTGATACTTTTACTTGAGTAAAAAATGTGAATAATTTTTCCACCACTGTTTCCATGCACTACCATCATACCAAGGACCCACAAATAGCTACATAGCCTCTGGCTGCGGACCCTTCTTGCAAAATGACCTTAATTAAAAAGGGAAAAGAAAAAAAGTGTAGAGTAGATTTCTGCTATTTATTTAATTTTATTTAAACTGGCCGGTGACCCCTGACAGGCCTCGCTTTGAAGGAGGACATAGACATAGAGCATGCTTCATCCCATTTTCTGGTGCTTTGGTGGAGGCCAGTGTTAATCACACTATGCAATCTCATTCAATACCCCAAAATACATGTTGGGTCCCTCCCAGTCACCACTATCTATGCCAGAAATCCCCAATGTTAACGGCGCAATTACCATGAGTGTCTATTAAAGGGGGACATAAAAGATGGCTGAGTGTGACTCACCGCGACATCACACACATAAAAGACCCAGTGCTGGAGGTATAGCAGTGTTAACTAACATCTTAGAGCAAGGTAGGACAACTGAGGTTTTAGACTTAGAGTATGAGATAAGAGCCTATTTGTTCCAGAGAGGCTTAAAGGGTTTCTGTTGTACAAACCTCGCCTTTTTTCGTCTCACCCGTTCGTCCACATTGAATTCACACAAGTGAAAAAACAGTGCTCCTGTATGTGTGTGCGTGTGCGTGTGTGTGTGTGTGTGTGTGTGTGTGTGTGTGTGTGTGTGTGTGTGTGTGTGTGTGTGTGTGTGTGTGTGTGTGTGTGTGTGTGTGTGTCTGTGTCTGTGTGGACTGTGGAGGGGGGTGAAAGTGGCCAATCAGAGGCAGCCAACGTGGGTCTTGGCCGAGCATCACCGTCGATTGTATAGACCAATTAGTTGTTTACAAACATTGAGACTGGTCGCACGGGTGACTGTTTCATGTAATCAATTCCCAACAGATCTCCAAACCTGTTGTTTTGTGGAGCACTGGTTTCAGTTCATTCAACCTCCTCTTGTGTGTTGGCTGGTGATAGGCACACCCTAGGGAGACATTTATACTTAATTGCGCAACAGTATTGTGCGCAGAGAACAGTTGATCAAGCTCACATCATGTCGCGGATGCAACTGTTTTGAGCTTAGATGTCTGCTATTCTCGACCATGTTCACCAAGAGAGATTAAGCATAAATTATACTTGATGGGCTGCAGCTGCGCATACACAAACAGGCCCGTTCTTATGACAGCGACTTGGTGGTTTTGAGGACATCAGGACAACTGCTTTGAATTGCTATTATTGTTCACCCACAACAGAAAGCAAGGATTATGGGGCGCTGTTGAGCCAGCAATGGAGTAAGACACGTGTGGAAGAGCTCCTGCCAGACCTCTTTTAAAAATATTATTTTACGGTACATTATTTTTTAGAAGTGCCAGGCTCGTGTTCGCCTACTGCCATTTCTAAACTCCTGAAAGAACTCATAAACGACCAAAAAGAGTTCCCGGTTGACCGCTCACACAGAGGCCTAGCTCCAATGAAAGACGGGAAGCTGCGGGTCATTGTCACAAAGCTCCACTACGACCAGGACTGTGTTGAAGTCCTACGCAAAGCGCGACAACATGTCCGTATGAATATAAAGGGGAAAAAAATCTGCATCTTCCCGGACCGAACAGTGAGCGATGCCAAGACCTTCGCCTCCTACAAAGATGTCCGACTTCGTCTTCAAAACCAAGGCAATGTACGGTACAGGTCCATACATCCGAGCCGTTTCCTCATCACACTCAACGGAACCACCACCAGAAAGCAAGGATTATTTATTTCAAGGGCGAGAGATCACAATAAAAATCCTAATCATTCTTCCTCCACACTGGGAGAAAAACAGCATCTGAAAAATTGATGGTGCATTTTGTACACCTGAGTGCAATTTTTCCTTTGCATCTTATGAGAGGTGGGGTTCATGTGGCGCTGGCCTGCGTGCGCATGCTGGTGCTTAGTGTGACGTCGTCTGATGGCGTCGCCGTCTGTACAGTTTATACACTGTGAGATCAGGTTACTGCGTTCAGACTGAGACGCATCTTTAGCAATCAAACTTGAATCAGATTTGAAACCACCTCTGAAGTCTGAATGTGGCTCAAGTCGGTTTTGTAAAAATTGGATTCCATGTGACTTTTCTTGTTTGTGTTCAGACTTAAGATAGCAGATTCCTGATTTATGCTGGATTTGGATGCCTATATGGGGCCGAAAATGTCCAATTGGACTCAAGGATGAACTGCTTGGTTCAGTTTATTCTGTTATGAATAAAATGGTATCATTGTTAATGGATGGCGAGTGCCTATTAGCAATAACAGAATAATTATCATACAACCTTTATCAACAAAACAGTTTACAGCTTATCAAATACAAGTTAACTTCTGCCTGCTCAGAAGCTGGCCTGTGTTTACTTAGGGACCATATTTTGTCATTCAGGCTGTGTGTTTGGTAAAGGCACAAGTAGACTGACTCAATTCCCACATTTCTCCCGCAAAGCCTTTCTTTGCGACAGTGCAGCATTTATAAATGGCTCTAAGAGCTCTGGAGAATCAAAAGCACTGCTACATTTTGACAATTAGGTGAGACCTATCAGGTGAGATGGCTATATGTTCAAGGTTGGCAGTAATGGATGTATTGTGTAGCTAGTCTTTTCTGTACACAATAACCTGTTAATTAACAATGGTTTTTGTGTGTGTATTTTTTGTTATGACATATGTTTTGTACCATATTATGTTGTTCATGCTTTAGCAATATTATGAGAATGTTGTGCACAAGCAAATCTGAATTGAATAGAGAGAGAGAGGGGGAGAGAGAGAGAGAGAGAGAGAAGAGAGAATGCGCTGTTGTTGTCCGTTTCAATAGCACCTCACTAATAAAGATTCCACCCTTTACGGAATGTTCCCTGCAAATGTCAGGGCCATCCTCCGGGAGCCTTGAAGGACGCCGCCTCTTTAGAAGCAATACTGGCAGTAAACATACGAGCCGAGCCACATATCTGCCTCCGCCATCACAGTGTACCACAGGCCAGGGTGACAATAAGATGTTTATGAATGTAATGTCTTTCCTTTTCTCTCTCTCTTAGAAGGCTTGGCGCCTGTGAGGTGTCATAGCCTTAACCCTATAGCTTTCTACCGTGAGATGGGATTCATTCATTTATATTCCATCATATGATAATGCAAAGCACCAAGATCTACAGAACAAGCTGACAACACGTCGCCACACACACAGTGCACACACACACACACACACACACACGCACACACACACACACACACGCAAGTTGGCAACAGAGACAGCACAATGCTTTGACAGCCTTTCTGCATCGTGTTTGGGCATCCCAAGTTGTCGAAAACCTTCACCAACCAGTCCGTGGGTAGGATATAGCCTGGTGTAGCCAGACAATATCTGTGTGGATATTAGTCTCATCCTTAATTCTCAGTGTTTTTTCCAAGTACAAATACATTCAAACTGACTCTTTAGCTTAGACCTACTGTCACCTACAAATAAATGATAGAGAAATGATAAGCCTGCCCCATATTTGCATACTGGGCCCTGGTTGGTTATAGCCTGTTTCAGGACAAATCTGGTTGGTGCTTCACTACTGCGGTGCCACAAAATCCTCCCACAATGACACGGGGCCAGAGTTAATCTGCGTGGGGCAATTTGCATTGCAAAGGCAGACTCATATGTCTACACGAAGCTAGGTAGGCTATGTCCTATAGGCAGAGGAAACAAAGTTCTTAGTCTTGCACAGCTGCGCTCTCTGTAGTTGTTCTCATGGGCCTAATTGAAGTCCACCAACTGCTATTCCGACAGCGGACCGACATACCGCTGGAAGGCCGCCAGGTCTATTGTCTCTATTCCCGGTAGCTGTTCACGGGAAGGGCCGTCAGGTAGCGTCTGCTGTTGATAGAGTTCACCGGTGAGACTGGTGCCTTCTTGTATATGCAAACTACATAGTCGACAGAAGTTGCACATGCATCCATGGCACCTGCTACATTGATGATATTAGTTACAATGGAGCAGTTTAATGGCATGCCCAGCACACACACACGCACGCATGCACACACGCACTATTCATCATTCTGAATCTCCCTCCCCACTCTCTCTATCACTCTCTCTCTCTCTCTCTCTCTCTCTCTCGCTCTCTCAAAAGTAGGGGGGAATGCCTTCATCGCGAGCTTATCTCATTCAAACTTGTTAAAGAAGTTGCTTCAGAGATTGGAACAGCCTAGCCTCAAATATGTTTTTTGACTCGCAAAGTCAATTTGAGTTACTCCCAAAGGTTTTTATTCCTTCTTTCATTCTCCCGCCTCCCCCCCTGTTTTTATATTCTCTCTTTGTCACAAATTATTCATGAAACTTATTAAGGAAGACACGGTTGTGTGGTAGTGCAGCTGCTGAGCCTGCCGTCAACCACATTACCCTAGCGTTCCTATATTCTGGGGGTGAACATTACGGATTGGTGAAAATAGAGAGATTTGATGTAAAGGGAAATACTAGTGACTAGGTTGACAGTATAACTGGGGCTCAACGCCAGTCTCAGATTGCATCTCCATATTGAATATATTTTATGATTATAGCGCGGCTATTCGAGGGTCTAGCTGTCTGTGTGTTAAGCTACAGTAGCCTACTTGGGAGCAAATCTCACGATCCGCTGGACCGATCAGAGCAACATTAGATTACTGTACACACTGCCAGTATAAGTATAACTATTCTTCTTTCTTCACATATTTCACTTTAATTGGCCACATTTTCTCATTCTTAACCTGGACACAAGTCTGACATCCACGCTGCATGGAGCCACGCTGGTCCCACGTGGATTCAGAGATTCACATTAAATATATTTTTAGGGGTGTTAGCCCCTCCTATGTCCAGCTTTGAGGGTCTGTGTAAACACAAACATTGAAGACACCCTCTCGTATGTATGTATGTATGTATGTATGTATGTATGTATGTATGTATGTATGTATGTTTGTATACCGGTGTCCTCCAACAGCCAATTAGGGACACCATTCTTGGTAAATAAGGTACGTTTCAAGGTTGGTATAAGGTCAATAACGAGTCTAAAGGATTTTGAGATTTCAGAGCAGCAGTCGTACCCAGACAGCAGAGAGCTCTAGAACTCACAGTAACAGTCGTATCCAGGCAGAGAGCTCTATAGGGACTCACAGCAACAGTCGTACCAGCAGTGGTGAGTGCACCTCTGCGCGCTCTGCTTGCAGAGGTGCACAAGTACGCAATAAATGGCCTACTTGTGTGCAAAGCACAAGTTGGCAGTGCATTTCTACTTAACTCTAATCTACACTAATGCTTTTTGTAGTGGGTACAAAAAGTGAGGGCAGAAAAGTGAAGACGCAAATTGCGATTGGCTGGAAGGTGTGCCATTCAGAATGGCCCATTCTGCGCTGTGATTGGCTGGAAGGTGTGCCATTCTCCACTGCGATTGCATAACGGGGTTAATGAAAAAAAGAACGGGTACCTAAACGGGTATGGACTATAGTTAATTCTATTTAACTGCTGATGAGAAGGAGCGAGGAGGAGAGAGAGGTGTGGGACAGGATAAAGGGCTTGGCTGGTGGCATTTCCATTTCAAAGAAGAACCAAGTGGACCCTTACAAATTTGGTTCCATTTGTATGCTCTCAGAGTTAAATTAACACAGTGTAGATTGGGTGGGGTTCAAGGACTTTTTAGAACTTGATTTCCTTATAAGACAATTATTTGATTTGGCTGAAACTTTCTCTCAGTAAATAACATGGATCTCCATATTTGGGCATGGCTGACATCATAGCGATACCATGAGCTTTGAATCAGCTCAGCTTAAAACCAGACTGCACAGTGTGAAAGACGCACATGGAGAGAGACACGTTGAGGCACTCTCAACTACTAAGAGGAATTATTTCAGCAGAGATCCATAATTGCCCTATAACCAATCGTAAGGTCACACATATATCATCAGACACATTCTTGGACCGTAGCAGCAGCTTTGACAATTAACCTACTGTTCCCGACAACGAGTCAGCTAGCAGCAAGGAAACTCAGGAGAATCAAGTCATTCAGGTGGTCAACAGTTTACCAGGACGTTAACTCAACCGGACGTAATGGGACGTCATCGCCCGACTGACACAAGAGAGAAAACTCACATCTGTAGACAATGTGACGACAGTTTCGGTCTCATTTCTCACTTGAAGACACACCACACTGGAGAAAAACCTTTCCACTGCAAACTGTGTGGAAAGAGTTTCAATCAAGTAGTTACCCTGAAAAGTCACCAGCGTATCCACACTGGAGAAAAACCTTACCACTGTAAACAATGTGACAAGAGTTTCAGTGTGTCAGGTAACTTGAAGACACACCAGCGTATCCATACTGGAGAAAAACCTTACCACTGTAAACAATGTGACAAGAGTTTCAGTGTGTCAGTTAACTTGAAGACACACCAGCGTATCCACACTGGAGAAAAACCTTACCACTGTAAACTGTGCGACAAGAGTTTCAGTGAGTTAGGTAACCTGAAACAACACCAGCGTATCCACACTGGAGAAAAACCTTACCACTGTAAACAATGTGACAAGAGTTTCAGTGTGTCAGGTGACTTGAAGAAACATCAGCGTCTCCACACTGGGGAAAGACCATACCACTGTAAAGAGTGTGACAAGAGTTTCAGTGTGTCAGGTAACTTGAAGACACACCAGCGTATCCATACTGGAGAAAGACCATACCACTGTAAAAAGTGTGACAAGAGTTTCAGTGTGTCAGGTCACTTGAAGACACACCAGCGTATCCATACTGGAGAAAGACCATACCACTGTAAAGAGTGTGACAAGAGTTTTAGTGTGTCAGGTCACTTGAGGACACACCAGCGTATCCATACTGGAGAAAGACCATACCACTGTAAAGAGTGTGACAAGAGTTTCAGTCAGTCAGATAATTTGAGGAAACACCAGCGTCTCCACACTGGGGAATGACCATACCACTGTAAAGAGTGTGACAATAGTTTCAGTCAGTCAGATAATTTGAAGAAACACCAGCGTCTCCACACTGGGGAAAGACCATACCACTGTAAAGAGTGTGACAAGAGTTTCAGTGTGTCAGGTGACTTGAAGAAACATCAGCGTCTCCACACTGGGGAAAGACCATACCACTGTAAAGAGTGTGACAAGAGTTTCAGTGTGTCAGGTCACTTGAAGACACACCAGCGTATCCATACTGTAGAAAAACCATATCACTGTAAACAGTGTGACAAGAGTTTCAATGTTTAGTTTTAGTTTATGTTTAGTTTATTTGCACAATAAAAACAGTACAAAAAGGTAACATCAATAGAAGTGTGAAGTGTGTGCAGGTGAGAAAAGAAACCCAGGGAGGGCTTATATGTGGTTCTCACCAAAGTTAATATACAATTGAACAAATAGTAATATACAAATAGTAAGACAAAGTAATCAAACATAGGTATGGAAAATAACAAAAACAACAAGAAATACATTATTTATACTTGTGAAGTGTGTGTTTGTGTGTGTGTGTGTGTGTGTGTGTGTGTGTGTGTGTGTGTGTGTGTGTGTGTGTGTGTGTGTGTGTGTGTGTGTGTGTGTGTGTGTGTGTGTGTGTGTGTGTGTGTGTGTGTGTGTGCGTGCGTGTGTGCGCGTGTATGCGCGCGCGTGTGCGCGTGACTGAGTCCGAGTATGTCTGATTATATGCACAATAAGGCTACATTACGTTAGAATCAATTGGAGAGGGTAACTTCAAGAGGCTGGCCCTCAATCTATGTTTAAAGTTACAGAGTGAAGATGCGGAGTTGGCAATAAGTATGTGTGAATTCCAGAGTAAAGAACCTCTGACTTTTATGGAGAACTGGCTAAGAGTGGTACGGCTGAAGGGAGGATGAATATTGTCGGATTGTCTAGTATTATAATCATGAACTTGAGAGTTGGTCTTAAAATATTCTTTGAAAGTTGTAGGAAGCATATTTGGAAGGTAAGTGCATTTATATATGAAAGAACAGGATTGTACTATGTTAATGTCATAGATAGACAGTAGGCTACATTTAGATCCTTAAACAAAGGAGCAGATGGAGCCAAATAGTGAGAAGAGGTAGCTATTCTTACACATTTCTTTTGAATAATTAATAATTTGTGTAAATTGGATGGATATGTACTTGCCCAAACGGTATTGCAATAAATGAGATATGGATAAATCAAACTGTAATAGAGGGTTAAGAGGCAAGCCTGATGAACCAGGCCCCTAATTCTTCTGATGATACCAAATGATCTTGAAACTTTGTTGGTTACTGTATGTATGTGTTCTCTATCGTATCAGAGACTATCTCTCCACCCAACATATTTCATATGTATGGGGAATGTCCCCACCTCACTTGTGACGTGGATACCTCTTTAAGACACACCAGTGCACTGGCACGCACGGGTATATAAGGCCCAGGTGGTGCGTGATTACACTGCTTTTTTGATCTCCACCGAGCAGTCCAAGACGTGGTCTCCTCAACGGAAGTGCAGAGCAAGTTATCAACAATAACTGCATTTTTTAGACTTTTTGAAAAGCAACTACTCACGAGTTCTGGCAGCCGGATTAATCCACTGCTGGAGGCAGGTTAGAGAGCTGGCGTGGATCGCTCCTCTCTGGATTGCTGTCACACAGCTCGTTTGTAGGTATAGCAAACAAAAACAGGGTAACACCAGCCAAAACACCGTTACAGGCGTATTGCTGACATAGTGTTAGTTTACGCGTCCTGTGGTGTAGCCTGTCTGTCGACCTGTGGGCAGGGACACAGACAGGACCATTGGCTCTGTAATCCTGTAAAGCAGCGGAATAATCGCACTATACGTTTGTATCACTGGCTTGGTGTCAGTTAACGCATCCGTGATGCATATTCCGTGGGCTGGAGTGGACCTGCGGTTGGCGCAGCGAAACATCAGCCCCGCTATAGGATCATTGGCTCTGTAATCCTGTAAAGCAGTGGAATAATCGCACTATACGTTTGTATCACTGGCTTGGTGTCAGTTAACGCATCCGTGATGCATATTCCGGGGGCTGGAGTGGACCTGCGTTTGGCGCAGCGAAACATCAGCCCCGCTATAGGCTTATCATTTAACACAGCACACTATACACTAGTGTATAGTATACAGGCGTATTGTCGCTGGGGCGGCTTCCGCGTCTTTGGTGCTGTGTTCTTTTGCTTCGCCTCGTGAGAGACAGAGCTCCCTGGGGTGTATTGCGGCTAAAGCCGTTCACACACCCTGGTGTAGACTGCGTGGTAGAACCCGTACGGACGGGGGAAGCCACGGAGCAAGCTTATCCTCCGAACCGTGGGTCCTGTCAGTCATAGACAGGACGAGCTAATTCCACAACAAACAAAGTTTGGTCTCCAGTGCACGGTGATATATCGTAGGGTAAATTGTTGCCTGGAAAGTCGAGGGAGACTCTCATAAATCCCTGTTCTAGTGGCCAAACAGTGGAAATTGGTATACGTATATACACTATATAATGCAAAACGTTTGGAGCAGAGTGTTTGTCTCCAACTCAAACACTCTGTGTCTCAGTGCAGCTAGGAAATTCAGGTGCAACCTCCTCCAGAGAGAGAGAGAGAGAGACTATAGAACTCAGCTGGCTGTTGTTTAGTTATTTTTCTATTTGGAAAGATCCCCATTAGCTGATGCCATGGCAGTCAGCTAGTCTTTGGGGTCCACATGAAACATGTTACCGAGAAAAAAAAAAAAAAAAACAACACATGAATATCAATATGTGACTGAGAGACAGCAGTGTAAATTGCACATAGGGTAAATTGTGCCCTCACTTCTCAAGCACATTACTATACTCCCCGTTTTTTGAGCATGTTTAAGCAATTAAATTTGTATATATTTAATATAACATATTAAAATAATAGTGTATATAGGTATTGAATTAAATGGAAACAGCAGGGGTTTCTCTGGGGCTGCGTGGGGCACATATGCCCACAGAGGATGGCCATGACCAGTGGGTGACCTGTGGGTTCCCTGGTCATGCTGATAGCAGCTCATGAAGATCCTGACTCCTGTATGTTTTTCTTCCTCTTGCCAGTTGAGGCTAGGAGGAATGAAGGAATCCGACGGCCATATAACACACTATACAGGGGTATTGCTGGCGGGGCGCCAGTTTACGCTCCTGTGGTGTAGCCTGTCTGTCGATCTGAGTGCAGTGACACAGACAGGACCAGTGGCCCGGTAATCCTTAAAGGCAATGGAATACAACGCACTATATGGGTGTATTATTGGCATGGCGTCAATTCACGCATCCATGCTGCATATTCTGTGGGCTGGAGGGGACCTGCGAGTGCGCAGTGAATATAGTTGTGTATATTCGTACGTCTCTAAATGTTTTGATGAATTGAAGATGGTGGGCCCTATTGTAAACAAGTGTAATGCTTTATGGTATCGCCCACTCTCTGTTAACAGTATTTGTATTGAGTTGTACTCGAAATGTACTGTAATTCTGCAAGCTGTTAGTAAATCAGTAAATCAATCAATCAAAACAACAGCCCGGCCAGGCTATAGCATTAAAACGCACTATACAGGCGTATTGTCGCTGGGGCGACTTCCGCATCTGTAGTGCCGTGTTTTTGCCTCGCCTCGTGAGAGAGAGCTCACTTGAGTGTATTGCGGCTAAAGCCGTTCACGCACTCCGGTGTAGACTGCGTGGTAGAACCCGTGCGACGGGGGACGCCACGGAGCAAGCTCATCCTCCGAACCGTGGGTTCTGTCATAGACAGGATGAGCGTATGGCTGCCGTGGCAGTCAGCTTTCCGCGTTCAGGTGTAGTAGCGCACTATACAGTGTATAGGACGTGCTGAGTCTGCCAGGAGCAAGCCCTGAAATCACAGCCATTTGCACACTACTGTATATACGGCGTATTGCTGACCGTGTCAGCTCACGCGTCCGTGATGTAGTTTCGCCAATGTTGGCAACTCGAGTGTGCCGCGGCTGTCGGGCGGAATACTCTGTACGGTGTATCACGGCAAGGCCGTTCACGCACCTATAGGTGTAAACTTGCATGGTATAATCCGGTTACCGGTTCGAAACCACAAAGTAAGCTCCTTCTCATCCCGAGAATGCACTATGGCTATCTAGGCACAGCTAGTCAACACAGGGTTATTCTGTCACTGCTTCAGCACCGGCTTATATGTGGCACTTATGTGACCATTAGGGCCCGGACCTTATTGAGGAGCTGCAGCGACTGGCTTTCAGGCTCCCCAGGCAGTGGCAGCAGGCATGCTATTGATGCCCTTTGGTGAGGTGCCGTCTGTGGCAGCCCCAGGCCAAGCTGCGATAGGAGGACAAGCTCCCCCACGCTGCCTATTGAGCCACCGGCCATGTTTGGCCAAAAGGCCAGTGCTTTGCTACAGCATCCTAAGGAGGCTGTGGAGGTGCACAGGAGGTGCAGGAATGCTCCGGCAAGGCCATGAGTAGCCTGCCTCGGTCACCCCTCAGGCTGTGCAACCCCAGTCAGGTTTGGCAGTTCCAGGGACCTACGGGTCCGGTTACAGGCCAACCGGCAGGGTATGGCTAAAATGTGCTCGGCGGGCTAAGCCCATACCTCAGTCCTGACAGTTAAGGCCCCAGACCCCACCCGCTGTCTCTCGGGACAGCGGTTGTCCTGGAAGACAATTCAGGTGGACCCCTGGGTGGGTTCCACTATGTCTTCGGGAGGGTGGGGTGCTGCTTACAGCACTCCCGGCAAGGAAGGGCTGAGGGTCTTACAGGCCATCCTCCAAGGCGACTGGCTTGCCATGCTCGACCGGGGATGCTTATTCTCAGATCCCGGGTCTGACGCACTGACCGGCTTGTCTTAGATGACAGAACCTTCGAGTCCCGTGTCCTCCCATTCGGCATATGTCTAGCCCCCCGATTGGACATAGTCCTTGGCGGGAGGGCCTTTGCATCCTAAATTGGATAACTGAATGGTGTGTGCTCGCTCAGAGGTGCAGTGCCACAACAACGTGGCCAGGCACCTGCAGCACTTTGGGCACCTAGGCCGGCACCTCAACAAGAGGCCTTGCAGGCGTCAACTCTCACAGTCCGCAGCGCTCCTCGGCATGTGTTAGAGGGCAAAGCAGGGACTCTGTCCCTTGCTCTAGTGAGTCGGGCCACCCTCAGGTTGTGCCTCCGCCCCTTAGGGCTGAGGGCAATCATGGTGCACTTTGTGCCTCCGGCTCTTCTGAACATGCAGCCAGTGCATTATCTGTCATTCACAGTCATGCACTACGTGGGCGTATCGTTGACAGCGTCAGTTTACACGTTCCACGTTGTTCCAGCGAATTCACACTGCTGTTCACACAGCAGAATGTGACGAGACTGTCAGGGGTGAGCAGAACCACCATAAGGTTGTATTACGGCATGGCCGTTTAAACACCTGGGTGTAATTCTGTGTGTTGGAGACCGGTTGAGCTCCCTCCTCATCCAGAGGTAATCGTGTGGCTAGGCCAGGGATCTGGCAACATGGCGGGCCGCTGTCCCACACAAGGGCGACACAATAGTCACCCAGTTGGTCCTCATACCGTTCATCCCTCACACAATAGGCCAGCAGTCCCTCCTCGGGGAGTGGTATTGTCTGCCTTACGGCATGAGCCAATTAAGCCCGTGGAGACTTGGGCTGCAATGGCTTCTCACAGGACAGCATTCTTGCTGTTAGCACTGCAGTGTCAGCCACAAGAATGTCTCTGTCAGTGAGGGGTGCTGCCGCTTCCTACATGGCAATGCTTAGGTGTTGTCGCCATCAATCCCTGCATTTTGCCTACGGCCTGATCAGAGTGTGAGCCAGTCAGTCTATTGATTTTCACCCTTCCCACCCTCCTATAAGCAGGGTGGTGGAGCAGGGTAAATGGGCCTAACTGTCTTAGGCAGATAGTCTCCAAGACTGGACTTCACTCATTGGCTTGTGAAACAATCCAGCAGGCATATAGGTGGGCAGGCAGGCCAGCCCCAACGGGAACATGTGCACATTCCACACAAGGCCTCGCTGCCGCATGGGTTTACGGCGAGATGCCCTCCAATCTGAGTTTTGTGGGACAGCCTCTTGATCGATGCTGTCAGCATTTATCAGGTTCTACCATTATGTGGTATCAGTGTGGCATCCAGCACCCTTCTCACTGGGTGTGTGCTTAGCTCCGCAGCATAAACGCGATGGGAACTATGCACAAAAACGAAGGCCATCCACTTTTTACTTGTAAAACCGTGATGTGACATAAGGATCATTCCGGTTCAGAGAACAGGGCTTCAACAGTCAGCTGACCGAGTGTTCGGCAGGCTGACTTGAGCGGGAGCGCAGGCCCTGCAGACTGCAGTAACCTCGTTACAAAGAAAGGAAGAGCATTTCCTGAAGGGTGCCCTGAGGCCCAGAGGAGCTCAGGTTAGGGACCCAATCAGGCCCATCTGGGGTTAGCTCCGGAGGCTCTACGACCTTTAGTCAGTGAGCGTGACATGCTCAAGACAGCAGTCTTGTCGGTGTCACATCTGCAAGGAGAAATGGGGGAGTTGCGAGCTCTGTCAATCCATAATGAGCTCTGCAGGCCTATGCCGGATGATGGTATAGTCTTGCCCCAAACCGGCCTTTCTCCCCAATGTTTTCAAAAGGGCACGTCTCAATCAGGTGATTGAGCTCTGTCCTACCATCGTCATACAGACAGTAGACATACAGAGACGGAGTCGGTCCTCACTCTGCCCTATTGGAGCATTAGATTCGTATGCCAGGGCCACACAAGGCCCACAGAGTAACGAACCAGCTCTTTGAGTGCTTCAAGTGAGAGTGCATGGATCACAGAGGTTATCCAGCACACAAACAGGTAGGAGTACCAGTGCCGCCTGGAGGGCAGGCACACTCCACCTGGGGACGCTGTGGAAAGGTGCGTCTCTGACAGACCTGCACAGCGGCGACATAGTCTACTCCGTCTAATGTACATTCACCCGGTTATACCGGCTGAACATGCAGCATTCGCTCCCTTCGGGGAGTTGGTCTCGCATGCTACTCAGCGGTGGGTGTCATTGTCACCTTCACCAGTCAAGCCAGCCTTGCGTCTAGTGGGCTGGCTTGGGCGGCCCTTCACCCCTGTGGTCTCTGGCCTTAGCGTCTTGCAGGGCCGGGCTCTGGGTGGCGCCTAGCGCCTGAGCATTTGGCGGCGGATGGCGTCTGGCTGTCCGGCCGTTCCAGGGGTTGTAAATACATTACATTGAACATACATGATGAATCATTCCAAATTCAGTATGTGCTGGGTCGAAGCCCACTGGTGTTGTCTTTGGGGTTCTGGGACTGCTTCGCTTCCTCACGAGGTGTCTTACAGAGTTCCCCATACATATGAAATATGTTGGGTGGAGAGATAGTCTCTGATACGATAGAGAACGTGTGGTTACGTGGTAACCTATGTTCTCTGAGTGAAGAGACTATCTCTCCACCTCGATGTCGCTCAGAAGCGGTGTCGATCAAGTAAACCAGTGTAATCACGCACCACCTGGGCCTTATATACCCGTGCGTGCCAGTGCACTGGTGTGTCTTAAAGAGGTATCCACGTCACAAGTGAGGTGGGGACATTCCCCATACATATGAAATATGTTGGGTGGAGAGATAGTCTCTTCACTCAGAGAACATAGGTTACCACGTAACCACACGTTCTTTCCAAGACAATTTTCCATCCACCAGGATTCCTAGGAACTTGGTGGATGAAACTTGACTAATTTCAATCCCACCAATAGAGATCTTAGCTTCTATGATGACAGTATTTTTTTAGTTTTTGCTCACAAAAACTATAAAATTAGATTTATTTACATTTAGTGATAACTTATTTGCAAGAAACCATTCGGATAGCATAGCTATGCCAGAATTGGCCTCCTTTATGAGAGATTCAAAATTTGTGTGAGTTAAAATCAAATTAGTATCATCAGCAAACAGAATTGGGGTAAAAGATGAGGATACAGCAGCCAGGTCATTGATGTAAACGATAAATAATAAAGGTCCAAGAATAGACCCCTGAGGGACCCCACAAGACAACTTGACTTTGGATGAAGAACAACCATTGGCATATACATATTGTTCACGGTTGGAAACATAACTATTAAGCCATTGTAGTGTTATATCATGAAATCCATATTTATGTAGTTTATCAAGTAATATAGTATAATCAACAGTATCAAAGGCCTTAGAAAATCTAGGAATATGCCGAGAGCAAATTCATTGTTATTAATGGCTGAGTAGATTTTGTCAACCAGCTGTAAAAGAGCCATATCGGTGGAATGACGTTTCCTAAAACCATACTGATGCTCATATAAGATATTGTGTTCGTTTAAATGGTTAAACATTCTATTGTAGACCAGTTTCTCCAACATATTCGAAAAACATGGTAACACTGATATTGGTCGATAATTATTAAAAGGTCTTGGGTCTCCAGATTGATGTAAAGGAATAACTTTGGCTATTTTTAAATCATTTGTAACCTCCCCCGATTGCAGTGATAGGTTGAGAATGTGGGTAATTGGTTTACTAATAAAAGAAGATACTGGTTTAATCAATGATGCGCTTATATCATCATGACCAGCTGCTGATATCTTCAAGTTGGCAATTAATTCCAAAACTTCTGTTTCGTTCGTGTCTTCAAATTTCAAGAGAGTAGGGAAGTTACCCTTAATGTAATCTAAATGATTACTATTGGGTTTTCCCATATCCTTGGACAGAGAAGAACCTACCTTTGCAAAAAACATATTGAATTCATTAGCTATTACAACAGGATCATTTAGCATATTTTCACCATCCTTGAACTGAGATGGAAGGGGTACAGTAGACTTTTTTTTGTTGAGAAGTTCGTTAATAGTTCTCCAAGTGGACTTGATGTCTGATGATTCTCTGAATTTGTTAGAAAAATACATTTTCTTGGATATCCTCAGTAGATTTATATCTACTGAGGATTTATATTTTTTATAAATTGCAGAATTAAGTGGAGTGGGATTTGTAAGGATTTTTTTATATAGTTTATTTTTTAGAATAGAGGTTTTTTGGAGACCTGTTGTAAACCATGGTTTCCAAAGACCTTCACCAGCTTTCTTCCTGGATTTAACCAAAGGAAAGCAGCGATGAAGCGATCAATCATCTACGTAACCCGATGAAACACCAGCGTGTCCCTGCTGGATATAAACTCGTACCTTGTAAACAATATGGCAAGAGTTTCAGTCAGTAACCTGAAGACACACCAGCGTATCCACACTGGCGAAATACTTTTCTATTGTAAACAGTGTGGCAAGAGTTTCACTATGTATAAGGCACTCTGAAAAATCACCAGCGTGTCCACACGGGAGAAAAACCCTTCTATTGTAAACAGTGTGACAAGAGTTTCAGTTAGGTAACCTGAAGACAACAGTGTGTCCAATCCACACAGGAGAATAACCGTTGACGGCTTGACGCCACTTTTCTTTAGAACCACTACCCTAGAAGTGGGATATAGTTAAGTAAAACAAAAAAGTTGCACCTGTGTGAAGTGAGGGGCGCTCTTTCTCTCTCTTTCTCCCAATAGACAACCCCCTCAACACACTCTTTGTACTCTTTGTACTCATCTTTGTACTTTGTAATGATGTTTGGGAGACAATAAACACTTTCCTGGGGTTTTTATGTGGGTAATACGTATGTGTTTTTAGATTTTTTTTGTATTTTAAAGTGTCCATGATGTCATGGACACTGGGCTCACTTCCTTCCTATACTACAATTCCCATAATGCTTTGGTGCACTGCCCCTCCTTGTGTATAGGGGTAGGGCTGTCTTACTCAGACAACATGTACACTGGAAAGTGTTTCTTGTCTCCCAAACATCATTAGAATAAGATGTGGTTGCAAAAGGGGTGAAGTGTCCATTTAGTGAAGTGTCCTGGGATCTAACGGAACCTAGATGGGGAAAAAGCAGAAAAGACTGTTTATGTTGCATTATTACCTCTCTTTGACCTCTTACAACCTTTTGATGTCAACCTCACTGCTAAATAAATCCAGCCTGCGGGCAAATAGTGCAACAATATGCTGCTGCATTGTCTGAAGGAAACCAAGCAAAAATAAGTTTTACTTTTACTCTTATGTACCTGTACACAAGATGTAACAATAATGTACCTGTACACAAGATGTAACAATAAAGTACAACCTTGAATCTATCTATCTATCTGGTGCAATTATATAGCGCCTTTATCTAAGGCACTTTACATAGTGCATTACATTCACCCATTCACACACATTCATACGATTGCGGCGGAAGCCATGCAAGGTATATCTTAACCAGCACCTCGGGAGCAATTTGGGGTTCAGTGTCTTGCCCAAGGACACTTCGACATGTAGACAGGAGGAGCCTGGATTTCGAACCACCGACCCATGAATCATTGGACGACCTGCTCTACCTCCTGAGCCACAGTTGCCCTATCAATCAATCAATCAATCATGGTCTGCCCATGACATGTCAATATGTTGGCATAAAATAAAGGCATACTGTAATGCATTCGCAAGGGACAGGAAAGTTCCGCCAACCAGTCGGCCCACAGGTTGAGAATCGCTGACCTTGTGCGTTGACCAGTGATGGTCAACGGTGATGCCCAAACGTCGGTTATGCCCAAACGTCAGTATGTGATGAGTTGGGAGTGATAATGTGTGACAGTGGGCTCCAGGGACCCTCTGGGTTCTTTGAGGGGGTTCCAGATGGATCCTTACAGGTCTGTAGCTCTGAAAGAGTTATGGGGGTCCTTGAAATAAGAAAATCTAAGTTTGATAACCACTAACCTACAGGGTCACTAGTCCCATTGTCATAATTATCATCCTCTCAATTGCAATTATCTTAATTGGCGTCATCTCCTCGTTAGATGCTCGTTAGCTAATTGACTCAGAGAATAACTGCGGCTCCCCCTGCGCACGACAAAAGCAACAGCCGGAGATGAAGAGAAGACATCTGCCTGTTGAGAGAAGGGAGGATGACAAGCTGTGGTCGGCTCCTTCGTCAGCAAAGCCATTGTCTTGACAACGGTACAGTCATCTGCAGTATCTGCAGATACACACAACTGGCTGTCACACACACACACACACACACACACACACACACACACACACACACACACACACACACACACACACACATGTTGAGAAGCTATGACAATGAAGGGGACCATGTTCGAACAGTAATTACAGCTATCAGATCTGTGTTGAAATTATGTTGAATATCTGAAAATATGAGAAATGTCATCAATGACAGAGGTCACTCACAGCCATTCATGACAATGGAAAGACATTTGAAAATTGCCTTTGTGGTCATGCATTTACATTTAGTTTCCATTGCAAGGCTATCAATGATTTTTCTTTTTTGTCCAGAAAATGCAGGAATTGCAGAAATAGTGAAAATAACAGATCCACAAACTCATAATGTGTTGTGATGTGACTCGTTGTGAGCTTGTAAATCTGCCGTTTTTTGTTTATAGGCTTTATGTGGTTTGTAGTGAAACTGCAGCTCAAGTTGAATATACCATATTCCAAGTAGCATACATACACTAACATGTTGAATATACCATACTCCAAGTAGCATACACTAACATGTTGAATATACCATACTCCAAGTAGCATACACTATAACATGTTGAATATACCATACTCAAGTAGCATACACTAACATGGGTATCAGGTGGTTTCATGGAGTCTTGTCCACTCCCACTGTTTACAATGTATTTCTAAATTATTTCAACAACTCGTGTTCATTCTGGACTAAGCAACACTCCCAGAAGAACGAAGACAAATGTCAACTTTCTTAATTTATTGTCTTTATTTAAAGTTGTGGATGTCAATGCTATTTCCATGTGTTGAAGGCCTGTTTAAGAAAATATTTGAGTTATTTCAGAACTATTACAGCAGTGAACATTGTGCATTGCTGTGTTGTGAATGATGTACTGAGATGAATTGGATTCAGCGAATCTTGTTTTACTGACTGTTGGTTTGTATCGTGTTTATTACAGATTTTTTGTATACCATCTTGAATTTTTAATAAAGTATTCAATTCTCTTTTCTCTAACACTCTCCTTCACTGCCCCTCTCTCTCCCTCCCTCCCCCACCCCACCTCCCTCTATTGCAGTCTGGCTGTATATCTGCGGTAATAAGGCCTCGTGGGAGTTCAGTATATCTGGGGTCTGGGAGCTGTCTGTATGAAATGAAAAGGGCCCTCACAACTCTTACTGCCCTACTTTTTTTAAAGACAACCCTGCTAGCGTATATGTGTATGTATATGTATATGTGTGCGTGCGTGTGTGCCTGCCCTTGGATGTACACGGATGTGTGCATATAGGGAGTACATTAGGCTATATACAGTACTCGTGCATGGTCTTGGGCACATATTTGGTGTGTGTGTGTGCGTGCGTGCGTGCACACATTTTCACGATTTTTCAAAAATGTGCAGATCTACAAATTCATAGCGCTATGAGTGATGCGCTATGAGCTTGTATATCTGCTATTTTTGGAATATGCACCGGTATTCAATTACAATACTCTTGTACCTTAGCTAATGAGACATACCGATACTAGTCACAATAAGCACAAGCAAAATACTTCAGACTCAAATTACACTTTGCAGTTGATAATTACATGCTTGTCGAATATATTTTTTCAGTAAATTCATTAATTAGTCACACCAACATTGCTCTTATAGGTTCAAAGGTTCTGTATTTGTAATATTTCACTTCGATTTCTATTTCACATGGCCTGGGGTACAGCCCAAGGAAATAGAAAAGAAAGAACAACAAACAACTATAGGACCACTTGAAAACCAGTCAATCTGTGAGTCATTTGAAACAAGACAGTGTCCTGCTCTCTGTGTAAAATAGTTTTCTTTAAGTCGAGGAGCAAATGTAGTGAAATGAAACCCTGACTCACATTTCAAAATCGTAAACTGTGATTGACTGGTGATACAAACAGATACAAAACATAAGATACAAACTCACTGTGCAGGGTGATGCTAGTTTAGGGATGACAGATAAAACAAAACAAAACAAAAACAGATACAGTGTGCAAGAGCCACACGATACCAAGTCTCTCTCTCTCTCTCTCTCTCTCTCTCTCTCTCTCTCTCTCTCTCTCTCTGTCTGTCTTCCCCACAAATGCTGCTTTTCTGTCGTGAACTTCTCTTTCCCTCTCTCCTTTTCACCCTATCTCCCTTTTGATCTTACACATTTTCCGCCTCTTTTCCACGCGTTTATCTCAACACAGTGTTCTGCCATCCAACTGTGAGCTGCATCATTTTCACATCTGTCAATGTCTTATCTACAGTAGAAGAGTGACACCCACGCTTGCCATTTTAAGACAAACCTCATCCTCTCCAACGCACTCACAATCAGTGTACTTGTCAAATGTAAGGCATACATAATTAATTGCATTTTTATAGCAGTTTTGCTCAAAGCGCTTTACAATGGTTCATTCATTCATACATTGGGGAGGTGAAGCAGCGAACAGTCGACACCAGTGTCCTCACTTACCACATTCACACATCAATGGTGGTGAGCTCACACCAACCGACTCATTGAAGGCAATGTAGGATTCAGTGTCTTGCCCAAGGTCACTTCGACATGTGGACAGGAGGAGCCGGGATTCGAACCGCTGACCCAGGGATCATTGGATGACCTGCTCTACCTCCTGATCCACAGCCGCCCTAAACATAAAGGGATTTGATTGGGTGATCACTGATTAGCACAAGAACGAACACCCATCAGCGTTCCAATAAGACCACACACTGTCAGACTCTGTCTCCTAGTTGTGTTATTTTATGTTGTTGTGACAGGTGGCTGTGTCTTGTCTGTTTTGTCTGTCTTGTCTGGATCCAAATGGACCATTATGGGACTGAAACTCTGAGAGTGTACAAATGGAACCTGAGTTAAATTAACATTGATTGTACAAAATACAAAATACATCCCAGAGATAAAATTGCCATTAAATGGGGGTCCGTAGACGAATGCATGTCAAACTGGGGGTCCTTGCAATTAAACGGGTTGAGAATCACTGCTAGAGCCGTAAAAATCTTCTCTTATGGGGGTCCCTGGCATATCTTTTCAAATGGGGGTCCGCAGGCTAATTAGTGTCAATTTAGGGGTTCTTGACATGAAAAGGTTTGGGGAAACGTGCGTGGGTCTGTGCGTGCGTGCGTGCGTGTGTTTTTCTGAGCAGTTCTGTTCTCTTTTATTTCTTTATTTTGCTTGTTCTTTGTTATAGGTAGGGTAAGTGAATGTCAGTTTTAAATAGCTCTATATTCTGATACTCATGCTATAAATATATATAATATATATAATTCATCACATTTGCAGATCAGGTGCCTTGGAATGATGAAATTTGAAGTCGGTGAGGCGAATGGTTCTCGAGTTACGTGGATTACAGACATACCGGTACGTACAGAGACTCGTGCATTTATAGATAGATGTTGGAAATCCACAAGCTCACAACTTGTCGCACTTGGTCGCATTGTGAGCATGTGGATCCGCTATTTGCAGTGCACAACACTGGAGCACAGTGTTGTGCGCCAGTGTTGGGGAATTGACATCGGGGAATTGGAGATAAAAGCGACTGAAAGTGTGCGTACGCTCGCACGTGTATGCACGTGCAAATCAAGATGGCGCAGTCCAGTCTTATGGCTAACAACAGTTAGCCATCCAAGGCTACAGTAATGTGTGTATAGCCTTTCGACTAGATCGGATCAAAACATTTATACAACTGAATTAACGCAATGTTTATTGGTATTAGTTAAATAAGACAAAATAAGAATATTTTGTTACTATGAAAACGTGCATTTCCCCATCAGTCCTTTAGTGACCCCACGCCTCCATGGTCACGCATTGTGACATCACTTCTAGTCACCCACATCTCCATGTATGGTCATGCCTCGTGACATCACGTGACATCATCAGGGATCTCCATATATGGGCATATAGTCGCAACGTAGACGACATCACCAGGGGCCCTTATGAAAATGTCAATATATGGCCATATCATTTCCCATTATATGGAGCCGGCCAGCAACTCTAGATCTGGCCTCAACCCCTTAGATCTCCATATAATTGGAGCTGACCTGTTCTGACATTCCATATGTTGATCCTCCCCACCCATCCTTCCTGTTCTGACATTCCATATCTGACCTCATCAAACCCTGTACACTCAAGACACGCTCCAAATATGGTCAGAACAGAAGTCATTCCATATGTTGATCTGACTATAACCCCCCATGCCAAAGCGCCAGCTCTCACCCAGCAGTCTGCCGCCACCCAGGCGGATGCGTGCACGCTTCTCACCTCAGGGCATCTTACTGGTTAAGAATAGTACAGGTAAGAAATGCGTGGGTAGAACATTTTAGTAGCAATGGGGAATGTGCAAATAATTTAGTATCTGGATTATAAGTACAGTAACTTACAATTAAGGTACACATACAGTATGGTACACATCAATACTGTTATATATTAGAGGATGTCATTGTAACATTAACGTGTGCTCATCAAACCTCATGGTCTGGATGTTTTCCTGTGAATTTCTGGTTAGTTCCAAATTTTAATTAAATGGACTTTCTTCCTGAACAGCATCCTGAACAGCACCGCGTCAAGACGTTCCCATTTTGACTGTTCATCACTTCCATCACTTCCAATTTCACTTGGTTCTGCTGTATCATTTTGTCATGTTCCAATTTATAACAGCGCCCGTGCCAAGTCTCTGGGGTCACAGCAGAAATCACCATTATGTTACCCACATTTTCAATTGACAAAAAGTAATTTTCCACCATTTCAATTTTCAGAAAGGTTTTCATAAAAAGGGTCATCAGTCACCTGCTCATAATCAAAGTTCTCAGAAATCTAATAATTGTTCCTTTGTGCACTGATCCAGTAACTCCACTGAAGGAGTCTGAATAAAATCTCCACAATATAAGGACACTCAACGACAGTGAAATAGGTTTAAATTTGAGGAAAAAGGTGAAGCTGTTAAATGCTCTTTGTCTGTGAAGATCTGATTAGAGAGAATTGTTATCCCAAACTCAACATTTAAGTGTATTTTCTGTTTACTAAAAAGCTGGAAAGAGGGGGAGACCCCTGAAACTGAACAAACACTTTCTTTTTAATCATTATCCAAAATGCATAACTGTCATCACATTTGACTGTCCTGGATGACAATGACAATCAAAGAATCCCACTAATCAGCACCTGTATTCAGCCTATTTAAAAACCCAAACATCATACACAATTGCTCTCCCTAACTCCCTCACAACCATGGTACCTCAGACTCTAGGAGTACCTGTGACCCACAATGTTCACTTGTGTTCATTGAATAATGCAAATGTATTTTTTTCAGTCAGAATGGACTCATTGGCCAAAACTACTGCTACTTGGGGTGTATGAATTTGGAAGTGGCACAACTATCTGGCACACAGTTTGTACTGTAAGTTGTTTGAGTGCTATTATCACACTGTTCTTTAAAAGTTTTAATTTATGATGTAAAACACCAGCGATTAGACTTCCCATAGAATAGAATAGAATCCCATACAGCATTGGGGAATGTGCATAATATGAGGAGAGAATAATAATTTAGTATCTGGATCATATTTAATGTACAATAAAGGTATGCAAATACAGTACTTGCATGTATATCAGTGACTTAACTGTGAGGACAGTCAGGGCACATTGTAACAGTACTGTATGTGTGCTCCCAGCCCCAGGACTGGTGCGTAGAGTTAGTCCGACGTCCCAAATAATCTGACTACCCAATGTTCCAGAGCCCCATACTAATAACTAACCCTAGCTATCCCCAAACCTTTACGCGAAAGCCACGGGTGAGTCTTAACCGGTCTGGATCTTTTCTGTGAACTTGGGAAGCAATTTTTCAGCTTCAATTTAGAGTTTTCAGGTTCCAATTTTGCCTGCTCATCACTTACAATTTCACTTGGTTCTGCTGTATTATTTTGTCATGTTCCAATTTAAACACCCACAGATCCTATTGCAAAGTCTTTGAGGCAACTGCAGGTGAAATCGACTCATGTTTACCCGCATTTTCAGCTAAAGAAATGTATAATCTTCCATCCGTTTTTTTTATAAATGGTGATCATTCACCTCCTTGATATCAAAGAAAATGGAGGGCAAGAAAAATGAAGACACAATAGAAAGACTTTTAAAGACTTGAATACACATATGGTACACATGTGTGTATGCCTACAGTTTTATCTGGTATGTGTGTTTTTATCGTGGTGTACTGTGCATTGCGCACGTGTGTGTACGCACACGCATGCGCATGCAACTGTGTGCACATGCACATATATGCACACCTGTGCGTTCGCTGTGTTTCCGCGTTTCCGTTTTTTCACAGATGACCTTGTGTGGATGAGTCCGTGCATACTTTGTGTGTTTATGTACTGTAAGCGCATCCAAGTGCACCACATGTGTGGTGAGTGGTGATTAGGCAGTAATGGCAGGCCTGTCACAGAGCCAGCAGGCAGCCTGCTGCGTTTCCTCACAGTGGGAGGCAGCAGTGGACAGTAACAAAGTACATTTACTGTCTGTACTTGCAGTATTTGTATTTTGGAATTTCACTCCACTATACATCACATGCTTGTAGATCAACTAGTTTCACTATTACTTTTTTTTTTGCAACTGAATGGCTAGAAAATGGAAATGAAGAGTTTACAAAGAACACATAGTACATACATAAACTTTCCTTAATGATTATATCCGGTTTCAGTATTCATGTATGATATATTTTCTCTAATAAGGTTATTTTTGCAGTCAGTTTGTATTGGGGGTGGGGAGGGAGGGGGGGGGGCGGGGCGGGGGTCGCGAGACATGGCCAAAGCATTTCCAGAGGTCCCCAGCCAATAAGGTTGAGAACCCCTGAAGTAGGTAATACTTTTGAACACTTTAAAAATCATGTACTTAATACCGTTTAAACGCAAGTACTCCAGCACTTTAGCTGAAGTTCAAATTCGACTGAGCAACGTTAACCTGTATTGAGTAATAAGGTGATCAGGGGTATGTATACTTTGACTCAACTGGGGTTGAGTACTTTGTCCACTACTGGTGGAGAGTGGTGATTAGGCAGTAATCGCTGGACTGTCACAAAGCCAGTTGGGAGCCTGGTTTTCATCACAGCAGGAGGTGGAACCATGACTCCATGATTCATTACACTGAACCAGCCTTATCCACCAACCTAGAGCTCACAAGAAAACGTGTAACCAAGCTTAAATCGCCTTTTTATACACTTCACCCTCCATGGATTATTGGCTCAACAAAGTGGTCATGTTGCTGAAAGAATACAGATAAACATTGTGGTTGTGTGCTGTGGGTTTTAAAAGGAGATATTCAAGGAGATGCCTAAATGATGGCCTAAGGGAATGGCTATACAACACTTCTGTAGCGCTCTAGTTCTTGTCCTCAAGTAATATTGACCTCCTCCATTCATGTAACTTAAGTTGTGATGGCAACTGTAAGAAGTCAATGTACAATCTACAGACAAGCAGTTTGAAAAAAGGTTTTCAAACTTTTTGTGTCAGAGGCAAACCAAAGGTCAAGTCAAGCAAGGGATAATGTATGGCTAGGTGGTCATTAATCACCCTGAAGGTGATTTATTTATAAACAATGACCACCTAGTCATGCATTATCCCGCTTATTACGCGGCTACTTAATACATAAATTAATACATTGACCCAAAAGTGACAACAAAACAAAGTATTTCCTTGCTTACAGTAATGAAAGTATTCCAAGTTGGACCCACAGAGCAACAGTCGCCTCGGAAAACAAGGAAGTGAGTGTTGATCAATTGAAATGGGTACTGCATCGTACCCATTTCGTCTATTTCTCGCTTCAAATGTTTTCAAAAACATTTTTGAGAGCAATGATCAGTTATAAATTACATTGTGTGTTTGTCTACATGGCTGTCATGTTGGATTCAGCAAGTAATCCAAGCAGCGCAGCAGGTGCTCTGAGCTTTTGTTCTGTTCGAGCGGAACGGTCATTATCAAGAAATAACACACCGCTGAATTCAGTGATTGACCAATCAGAATCAAGCATTCAACCAAGCCGTGTAATAAGCCTCTATAACATGTGTCATCATTCTACAGTGTAAAGTTTACACTATGTAAACTTTTAACTAAATTTTAGCCTACTTTTCTTTATAACATTTTGTATTGTTTGTGTGGTTGTCACAAATCCCAAGGCACACCTGGACACCACCAGTGTACACCACCAGTGTGCCTCACCACTGGCATGGAAGATATTTAAACACTTTCCCAGATAAGATCAAAATGTGTCACATTGGGTTGTACAATACATTTTCTTGCCTTTAAAAACATTGAAAAAAAGATTATTATAATTTCTGAAATTCTTTGAATTGTTTTGAAAAGCTTCTTCCCCACCTGGCATATCCAAAATCAGGTTGAAAGTGGTAAATTAACCGTTGAGGCCATGAAAGCTAATGATCAGTACTAGCGTTGATGATCGAGTCATCTCCTCCCAGCATTATTTCGCCCTCAGTGATTCTTCATCACAGCCTTAACAACAGAGCAGAAGCACGAGAGGAGACAAAAGTTTAGCCCTGTTTTACGATTTGTCATTATCCGCTCCATCGGAGCCGGCTGCAGTGTCTCGTCAGAGTCTGTGCTCGCTGGCTATAGAGAACAAAACAGAGAGGGTCATCTACCCAAAGACCTCTAAATTGCAAACTGCAAAATAAGATTGGTTTAAGATTAAGATCAAGATACGCAGTTTTGCCTTTTAAAAAAATAAGTTTGGTTTCCGGAGCATGACTTTGATTCAGGTGGGGTTCAGACAGGGTTGATTGTAGGTTTCTGCAAGTCACAATTTAGATACGTAGACGATGGACGTTTTCTTTTTACTCTAGAAACATTGCATGTCAACGTCTACAGGAGTCGGCACCAGACAGCCTGAGACGGCAGCTGACAGCCTGCCTGCCTTGAAACATAGAAATGCTACCCATCAATGGTTTGTAGAAACGTACAACTACAATGTTTCTTATCTGGCAAATGAGCTGGGTTGAAAGGTGTGCGGTGAGGTTGCTGACTGGAGAATGACAGCTGGTGAGAAGTTCTCTGAACTTTATGAGGAAGAGGAGAGGAGAACACTATAGGGGAATAGGAAGGATACAGTTGGATCCTTATTCTGGGCATGTCATAATAGGAGAACATACAACGGAAATAGGCAAACTGTTGGTGAAAACAATGCGGGCATTCAGAAAGATCGGATACATTTGTCTATTTGATGCAACAACGTATATGGAGTTCAGGTGGTTAACAGTCAACCAGGAGACACTGCAGGGGATTGCAGACCATGGACGGAGACAGTTTGATAATTCAATCTGTCAAGCAGCAGCTACAAGCAGGACCAATTAACTGGAGAGGAGGCAGTCCTGACCGCCAGAACAACCCTCCCATCGCCGTTGGAACATCCATGCTGTGTTAAGCCAATATCTATACCAGTTAAACTGTCACTCCCAAAGAGGTGCGTGCGTGCGTGCGTGCGTGCGTGCGTGCGTTCATTTGAGTGTGCATTTGAAATTACCAACTCGGCAATGTCAATGCCTACTCTAATAATGGGGTGTTTATAGACAGATGGCCAAACAACAACAAGAACAATAATTGACAGCTAATTGCAAACACTTGACAGGTGTACAAGCTTTCCAACAAATGAGACTTGAGTGATTTCTTTCTCTCTATCTTATCTACCCCCCCCCCTCTCTCGCTCTCTCTCTCAAAATGGGGATGTATGATATAGGCCCCTCCCACTAATTCCAGAAGTCAATTACACACAAACTAGTATAGAATATCAAAACCCTGTTCATTGTCACATTACTCACATATAATTGTGTAGCTATATATATTTTTTTTATATATATATATATTTTTATCCCACGATTGTAACCCATTTTTCACCCCTGTGTCAATCATCTAATGTGATCCTGGGCTCTACACACCCTCCACCAACCTAGTCCCCATATATGGGGGACAAGGGGAGAGCAACGGACTTGAACTCATGCTTCCTTCATGCCTGAGTGTCCAAGTTGCTCCTTTACACCTGACAGGGGGGAGTTTCCCTGGTTGGACGTAGCGCGTGGAAGGAACACGTTATTCCAACCAGTTCCTTTCCCCTCCATCAGGCGCCCCGGCTGGCCAGGGGGAGGCAGTTTAGTGACCAGGATTACTGCATGTTTTTTGAGAGGGTACCTACCCTAGGGGACACGGGGAGAACATGCAAACTCCACACAGAAAGGCCCTTTCGCCAACCCCGCCTTCGGGTATGGGCACTGATGACGCGGAGGAGGAAACACGACGCCAGCACCCACAGCGTCCCGAGCGGGAATCGAACTCAGGACCTTCTAGCTGTGAGGCAACAGCACTACCAACTGTGCCACCGTGCCCCCTAGAAGCTAATTTGATGTAACATTCATGTTTCTGCCACAAACCATGACATTTGTAGCATTTGCGGCGCCTCCTATGAGTTGAGGTGAGATTGTGTGATTCAAATGTGGTGTTGATCAGACTATGCATTCATGATTTCTGCTACAAGTATGTATTCCAGTAGGTTGTGGAGTGCAGCCGACAAGACACAAGGAAGATAGTGGGGGGGAAATAGTTTGGATCATACCTATTAATACGCACCTCGACAGTGGGTGCAGGGCCAATAAGGCACTCAATTGGTAAATAATTACTTTATTGAACAAACGACAATGTTTCGATCTTAATAGATCTTCGTCAGGTCAGTTACTGAAAAAAGTAATTATTTACCAAAAGAATGGTGTGCCCTACTTCCTTCCAGAAATAGTTTGGATGACATGTGCATGCTTTAATTACTGAGTCTTAGTCTGAGCTATATGGTTCAAGAGTTATAGGCCAAAGCATAATAGTGCATTTTTATTTATTTTTAAGGGACCAAGCCCGAAGGGCCTAATATTGGTCTCTGATTGTATTTGCCCGGATTTTTCTTTGTTCTTCGGTTTCATCTTCTTCCGCCAAAAATAGCAGTGCTGGCTTAACCGTGTAGTCGGTTTTCGCGAAACATGGCATTATGGTAGAGGGCTATGCCAAACAGTGAAGACACGAAGCCCACGACCATCGGTCAAAGGGTGTCGCTATATTGTAGCACTCAATTGAAAATGCAATCTTTGAACAGGCATAGCCCATTAACCGTTTGACCGTCAGCAATAAAACATCGATACACATATGCGTCTCCTCATGCCGAACAACTTTTGTGTTCTGACTTTTGACCTCTGACCTTTAGATCTCCCACCCTTTTTAATTATATGGAAACATCCATCCATCCATCTTCAGTCGCGGGGCAACAGCTCCACCAGAGAGCTTCAGACTTCCCTCTCCAGAGCAACATTAGTATCTTCCTCCTGGAGTGGGACAGTGCATTGAGGACCTCCCTAGGGACACGCTTGAGAGGCATGCTAACTAGATGCCAGAAGCACCTTAGCTGGCTGCCTGGCTTCTTTTCAGGCGAAGAAGCAGCAACTCTACTACTTTGAGTGATTGAACTACTACTACTACTACTCATGGAGATAGGTTTCTACCTCAAGGCAACACTCTCAAATTAGGGGTCCTTGATCTGGGAAAAGGTTGAGAATCACTCTTTTAACTCATCTCCTTGGTTTTTACATCCATCTGCTTTCCTGGCAGAGCAAAGAAAGTTGTGTATCATCACAGCTGATGATACACATGGTGAATCCTCCCGCTTCCCCACACACACCAATTACCTTGGCCCTACATATTCAGCTGCATCCAGAGGCCTCTCACAACCACACAAAAGCCACTAATTAAAGTGGCAATGTTGACTGAAGCCAAACGCACACAGTGGCACGGGGATGTGGGGGTAGTAGACATGCCGTGAGCAACAGAAACACATCTTTTCATGGTCAAAAGAGAGGGAGAAAAGAAATGTGTACCTTTGTCAGTGAAATTGCTGTTGCTAGGAAACTGCTTGTGTCCACGTTCATTTCCCATCAATTACTGATGTTCATTCACAAACACTTTACCTGATTTTGAATCATTTTGTCAAGTGTGAAAAGGTCCATAGAAGCCTTTCTGAACTGTTGATGGAGGTCTCATTCTTGATTGAAAAACCCAAAAATGATATCACGTTACCTCAAAAACTTTCTTTGGTAATTTTGATGGAGAAACTTCCACTGTCTGACGATCATTTCTTCATTTGCAGGTGGCATTAGCCACATTACTCATTTTTACACTATTACACATGAATTGAATTAACACTTCCTTTGGAAGTACAGAAAGCTTCTTAATAATGTGCAGGAGAAGGGATGTGGAAAACGCCTCAACGAGACTCTAAATGGATTGGCTTTGCTGTGAACTCTCATGTGAGACAGAGCCCTGAGAAAGAAAAGAGGAGTAGAATAGAGGTGCCTTGATAGAGGTGGAGCAGAAAAAGAAAGCATAGACATGGACTGGGGGTTACTAAGCTTGCTGTGGAAGCATAAGTGAGAGACTAGTGTGTCAATGTGGAGCCAGATCTGGCAGCACCAGAGTCTTAGTGAAGCTGACTTTTTGGGATTAGCTGGGAAGTAAGGACCCCCTCCTCCTCCCACACACAAACGCTCGCACACACGCACGCACGCGCACACATGCACGCGCGCGCGCGCGCACACACACACACACACACACACACACACACACACACACACACACACACACACACACACACACGTTGGATACGCTAACTTTTGCGGGAACGCGCATGCCGTGGAATGCCCTACCAACAGCCATTAAGAAAATCCCTAAACTCCTTCAAAACCGATCTCAAAGAGCACTTACGGGTGGCTACAATTTGAAACTGGCACCTGTAAAAAAGTTAAAGTCCCCCACTCCCCCTCCCCCTCCCCCCTATTTTTCCATAGTGTACACGTTTTCTTTTTTTTTTTTTTTTTTTTTAACTTTCTTCTTCTTTCTGGGTCCTCCATTTCTGAAAATGGAGGACCCAGGATTCACAAACTGTGAATACAAAATTCAAGCAATCAATCTTCCATATCCCACCCATAGGCCATAACCATGGCCAATATAATACTAGATTGATACTAAAAGATACAGTAGGCCTACATGCCTATAATCTTTACAAATTATAATTGAAGCAGCTCTAGAGTGACTTACAAGTGCGAGATCAGAGTAAATGGCATAGACAACAAACGACATGTATATAATGTTTGGTCATGTACATGTACATGTATAATGTATTTCTTGTACCTAGTTATTTTTTACTTGGAATAGAGGGTATGCGTGTGACATCATCATCAAACCCGGAAGTTATGCAGGAAATGCCTACTGTGTCAAAAAACTACTTTCTGGCCTTGACAGCCCATACATCCAAACAGAAAAGTCCAAATGCATTAAACAACATTAAACAATGTTAAACTCACTTTGCATGTTGATTTGCCACTCGATGTGCCATTTACTTTAAGCATGCTCATATACCCTAGTCTATACTGCAATGGATGTGATATGTTTAATGGGTTCAAGTATCAAGTCGCACAACTGAGATACAATTTTGTAAATAAAATTAACATTGTTAAGATTCCGTTACTGTTCTAGCTGAATGGCATTATGGTTGTTTGATACAGTATACCTGAAGCATGACTGGAGTATTTCAGAATAAATCCGTCATACAATACAGGTTACCCCTAGTGGAGGCAGGCAACAAATAGACTTCACAAAGCACAATACTAATACCGGTAATACTACCAACAGATGATTCAATATATGAACAAAATAAATTAAGGCATCCTTCAAAACATGAATGCCCTGGGATTGCGTTATGCACATTGTGTACAGGCCTTCCACAAACATTACGTTTTTTTGTTTGTTTTTTATCCTTTATTTACCCAGGGTAGTAGCTGAGCACAAGTGCTCATTTTCAGCAAATAAATAATTTCAGCAGTGAATAATGTTATACACTCACATACTGTACAGTAACAATGGAAACACTTCTAAAATGGCTCACCCTGACGTTCATAATCAATAGATTTGTAAACAGCTCCATCCAAAAGTCTTTCATCCACATAGGGACATTCCCTGACTAAACATCAAACAGGAGATTTACTGATTTTGAATGGAATGACAATCAACTAGAAAAAGTGCCCTTCTGGGCACAGGTCTCCACCAGGATAGGAATGTAGGACATTGCAGCTTGCCTTCATCTGGTGGTTGGATAAAAGGGCAACAAAAGTAAATTATCCACAGATCCGTGCAGTTAGAGGTAAAACACTTTTCGGCCAGTTATAGCGCCACCTTGAGGCTGAGTTGAAATTGTTCATGTGGCATTTCTTCCTCGGCCTAGTGGGAATGTGCGTGCACAATTTCACGGAAATCACGCGATGTGTTCATGATTTGCAGCATTTTGTTTGAAACTGAGCACTCCTGTGAACTTTGGAAGCCAATCTTAACCAATCAGGATGGAGTCTGAGAAATCTGAAAGACCTGTTTTGTTGAATGGCTCTAGAGAGACTGTGTACCAATTTGCGCAATGTTTGGACAAAATCTGTAGGTGTACTGTGCAAAAACTTGTTTTGCACAAAGCGGCCTCCTGGTGGCGCTATAACAGGCCGTTCTGGAAATGTTGGGGCAGAGGTTCGTCGTTGGCATCCAGGGAGTGTGTGTGCAATATTTGGCATCGACCGGGTTAACGGTGCCGGAGATTAGCTGCTCACGGACACACACACGGACGGACGGACGGACGGACGGACACATGGACGGACGGACGGAGTGCAAAACATACTCTCCCCCCATGCCTTCGGCCTGGTGGAGACAATTATAACATGCAGCGCAGCACATTATTAACTATGGAGAAGAATAGGAGTGTGCTACCAGAAGGCACACTAATAAACTCTAATTGCTTGTTAGAAACAATTACACTGTAGTAAAACCGCTTATAGTTTTTACAACTGTACATAAACTGTACAGTATAGCAGTTTATGTATGTATACAGAATACACGTAGAGTCCTGGAGTGATTCCACACTGTAAATATCAAGTGGAAAAGATCAGCAATGAGATGGTTGAAAATTCACAACCATTCCAAAAATGTTAATGAATGTAAGTGAATGAATTCCTTAAATAAGAAAAGAAGAAAAGAAAAGAAAACAATATAAAATAAAACAGTGGAGTGGCCGGCGGCCACTTGTGTATAAGAAGGTCCAACTAACACAGCTCCTCCTGGGTTAGTGTTGAAGTGTCCTTGAACAAGTTGGTGCCTTGCACAGTTGACTATAGCCTGGGGACCAGACGAATCAGCCAGTGCAAAAAAGAATAAAGGCCCATAGTTGACTATGCCATCTCTCCATCGGTGAGTGAAAGTGTGTGTGGATGGGTGAATGTAATGCACATTGTAAAGCACTATTTCATAGAAATTATATGCAGTAAATGCACCACTTACTAGTCGCTATAGAAGAGTCTTGGTTGACTAAAAACAAACTGACAGATTAATTGATTATTCGCCAGAGAGGACAGCCCTATTTTTGTCAATAGATTTCAGCCACAATCTGACAATCTGATTTGTGGTCCCCATGTTACATTTGACCTGAATCTCCTGAATCTCATCACCTGGGGAGTTTTGACATCAAACAAGTAGGGCCCCAAGCTGTCACGAACTGTCTCCCCTCTGGCCTCATCTCCAGTCTCCATTTCCTCTCCTGTTCCATCGTCTCCCCTTTGGCCACTTTCCTGTCCCACATTCCTAAACACCTGTGTCCTGTTAGCCCTGGTGCCTAAAAGCCCTGTCCTGTCAGTCAGACGTCCATTCATCTGATGTCAGCCTGTTTATGTCCTGCGAGTAAACCGTCAGTGTCAGGTGGAAACCTTGAAATGTCCAAAACAATTACTTTTCAAGGAAATGGAATAAAGGGGGGGGGGGGGGGGAGCAATGGATCCAATTAAGTTATTGGTTAGTCACAAGTATCCCTGCTTTCCTTACTGCTGCAACCTGTAACTGCAGCCTACCTGTAGCCTACCTTTCCCTACTGCTGCAACCTGTACCTGCAGCCTACCTGGGTGTTCCTGTGTGGATTACCTGACAATAAGTGCATTTACTTGGCTACTGTACATTTGTTACAATTTTTGTTACTTTTTGGTCAGCTATTGGACACACGGCACACGCTTCTTCACAGGAGGAACACAATCACAGTACCCTGCACTCTCAACTGGTGTAAAAGTGGAAATATGTCTGCAACAGAAGGTAATTCAGAGTCCACAGAGGCCACAAAACAAATGGCGTCAATGGCGGTGGCAGGGGAAGAACGCACTGAGTCTGACCGGCTCAATGAGTCGGTCAGTGACGCAAACCCTAACCTTATTAAACAAAATGTTGTCCCCAATTAGACATTTAATGTCCAAAGATTCATCCCAAATTGTGATCCATGTCAGGACACACACACACACACACACACACACACACACACACACACACACACACACACACACACGAACAGGGGAACCAGGTCCAAAGAAGAGTTGGCCGACCGATACTCATCCCAGAGGGATGTGTGTGTGTGTGTGTGTGTGTGTGTGTGTGTGTGTGTGTGTGTGTGTGTGTGTGTGTGTGTGTGTGTGTGTGTGTGTGTGTGTGTGTGTGTGTGTGTGTGTGTGTGTGTGTGTGTGTGTGTGTGTGTGTGTGTGTGTGTGTGTGTGTGTGTGTGTGTGTGTGTGTGTGTGTGTGTGTGTGTGTGTGTGTGTGTGTGTGTGTGTGTGTGTGTCCAGACTCACAATGAAGGTTTAGGGAGCCCCCCCCCTCCCCCTCTTGACCCTCTGCTCTGTTGGCACCGAAAGGACAGTACATCATGGGCACAAAGAGGGCATTCACACACACACACACACACACACACACACACACCACACACACACCACACACACACACACACACACACACACACACACACACACACACACACCACACACACACACACACACACACACACACAGATATGCTTAATGCTTGTAGATCTGCTATTTTCAAATAGCTGGCGTATAGCGTTAATATATAAGTGGTTGAACTGATTTGGCTGAGGAACCCTGGGATCTCCTCAAGGACCCCTGTGGGACCCCAGACCCCACTTTGAGAGCCACTGACTTAGAACATGTAGGCCTGATGTTTCACTGTTGCAGTGGGTGTGAAGTACATTGTATTAAAGCGCCTATGTTTGCTGCCAGTATAACAAAATACATACATAAATGGATGCCGGGACTGGGAGGTACCATTCTGGCACATGGAAGGACTAGGCTCTGTGGGTTGACACCTGTCCGGGCCCGTCCTACGTCTCACCAGGTCTACTCCTGCTCTCACCAGGTCAGGCCCTGTGCGTTGCACCAGACTCCCAGCACCAGGCACTTCATTCAGGAATGGTGGATTCTCAAGCCGCAACGGTTCCGCAGGCTCCACCTTGCCCTTGGTGGTGCCGCAGGCTCCGCTTGAGGCTTGCATGGCCCTCCTAAAGGCCTCACCGTGGGTTTGTTGGGCTTCTTCCTCACGGAAGACACAGGCTGGGGCGCTAACCCATACTGCTCCCGGGTGCTCCAGTAGGTAAGTACTCTGGAATACTGGTGAGAGTATAGGCTATTAGGACCACAGGCTTGTAGACTAGATTCAACATAATACTTCACAGTACAGATGAAACAGATGCATAATGATGGAATTAGAACTGATGGATGGATGAAGGAAATTATGATGGTAATGATTTTATAAGAATCAAAACAGGAACACAAAGGAAACTATGGTAAACTCAAACAAGAGCACCAAACTCCTCATTATGCCTGCCTGTACTCTCAGCATGTCCTTATGCATTTTCAAGGCCTAGCTGCTGCCATTAGGTGCATGTGTTGCTAATCAGCTCTTCACAGTGCCCAGTCTCAGACTCCACCCACCACCCGGGACAGGACAGGAGGGGATTATAATGTGGTTATTGTTATAAAGCAATAAGAGTATTTCTCCAATGCCATTAAATGGCATTTTGGCAATAATTTGTGTAACCCCGGTCTGAAGAAGGTGGGCAGGGTGGCCGAAAGTACAGCCAACGGAGAAGCCTTATCATTAACACTTACGTCAATAAAAGCTCATTATTTAATAAAACCCTCAACGCCATTGCTGTAGATCAATGGCAATTGCGCTTTTATAGCGCTTTCGATCGATCGAGTCATAATGCTACTTACGTTAGCATCGGGTTGCTAGCTGGTTCTCTCAATAACACAGGATCGCGGCATTAAAATCATCGTGGCCATAATCACCCGTTCCATCTGTTTCTTTCAATCGCCTGTATCTCCTATTACTTGTCCCAGATTTTTGGTCAAAACAAGGTTTATTCCAGGGCCCAGTGCAGGCGATGTGATCCTTCTGCA
>NC_139705.1:38572835-38580335 GCF_964188405.1 Protomyctophum parallelum
TACATGTTAGGGTTGATAGAAAAACTGTTCCTCAAATTATCACTTCCTTGTACAATTTACAATTTAGGCATTTAGCTTAATCCAGAGCGATTTACAGTAGCAAGAACAAAAACATGGTATTAATAGATAAAAAATAGTCATCATGAATCATACATAAGCTAAGAACCTAACAGTGGTTATATATATATATATATATATATATATATATATATATATATACACAGTATCTATATATTGAAACTATGCGTATACACTTGATATGTCTACATAAAAAGCTATCTAAGTTGCATAAATTGAGCCTATATGATATAGGCTCAATTTATGTAACTTAGATAGCATTTTATGTAGACATATCAAGTGTATAGGCCTACGCATAGTTTCAAATATGCATACGCCTGTAAGGTCGTTGAGGCCAGTGCAACAGTGCAAGTGCTACGGGCTAAGATGGAGTCTGAAGAGGTGGGTTTTCAGACTACAGCGGAAGATTTGGAGTGAGTCTGCCGTTCTGATTGCAATGCTGGGAAGTGCAGTCCATAGTTTTGGAGGACCTATTGCCTATGGTATGAATGGATGCTGTTGAACATGACAGGATATCAAAGCAATACTACCACAAAAGGGATTAATGAAACTGCTTGGTGTTTTTTCCCCCCAGGTGTCTCTTCTCTCTCTCTCTCTCTCTGTGTGTCTTTACCTTCTCCCAGCATTGCAGAGTCTAAACTAACTCCAGTCCAGCCAACTTGCACAATGTGGGAGATTGGTCTGTACTGTAGCTCTGAGTGGTGTCATACGGACAGCAATGCTGCCCTCTGCTGCTGCTCATGCAAATGTCGTCTGTAAAACATAATGTAGGCTATAATAGGCCTACAGTCAAATCCAGCAATAAGCGATGTCTGACCATTAGATGCTAGTATAGACCTGACTGTCACATGGACTATCACCTGTTCAATGTTTAGCAATCAGCTGATAGTTATGAGCTGTGTAGTTCATGAAAAAAGCTGCATGAGCAGTGGGGACAATTATTAATTATTGTTTCAAAAACATCACACCCATGTGAAGTGAGGGGCGCTCTTATCATTGTACATCATCCATTCATTGTCAATGGGAATTTGTGTAGGACAAAGATAGCCGATTTTCTTGACTACATATGACGTGAATTCTCCATTCATTGTCAGTGGGAATGTAATCTTTGTGTAGGACAAAAATACAGATTTGCTCGTCTACATATGACGTGAATTATCCATTCATTGTCAATGGGAATTTAATGTTTGTGTAAGACAAAATTCTACACAAAAACACGAAAAAAAAACAATGCTTTGTTTTAAATGATAGGTTTTCTTCATCTCCTGGGAATGTATGATTCATTCAAATTTCTAAGTTATACATTTATTATTATTAATGCTTCTGAGAAAAACAGAGGACTGTGATAGAAATTATTTTTACAGTTTATACAGTAGCCTATATCAGTAAGACACCATGAGGGCGACCTCGCCCTTTAGGGTGAGGCCGTGTGCACGCATCCCCCTGGGTGACAGCAGACTGCTGGGCGAGCACTGGCGCTTTGGTATGGGGGGTTCAGATCAACATATGGAATGAATTCTGTACTGGCCATACTGAATATGGAGCGTATCTTGAGTGTACAGGGTTTGATGAGGACAGATCAACATATGGAATGTCAGAACAGGAAGGACGGGTGGGGAAGGATCAACATATGGAATGTCAGAGGCGTGACTAACACACGGATATGCAGGTTTTCAGGCAACAAGTAGCCTCCATGGGAACCAACAGTTCCAAAGCCATGCAGCCTATCTCCTGTTTCCTTAGCGTGAGTCAGCTTGATGTACTGTACAAGTACACCCCCTGGACATAACGCTAGTATGTTGCAGGCACTTACCCCCAATACAACCCTTGATGCGGAGTACCAAGCAGGGAGGCATTGGGTTTTATATCATTTTTATAGTCTTTGGTATGACTCGGTTGGAGATTAAACCCCGACACCCCAGTCTCAGAGTAGACAATAACCAGGTCCACAAGGCCACTGAGCTGATCATTATGAATAATAAGTAGGCCAACAAGAGTCCTTCACAGAATATTCTCTCGAAAATATAGTGATTCTGCATAGATAATCAAGGAGCACCTACTGTATACAACTTTGACATTCATTTCACATTTGTGCCTCAGCACTGTGGGATGTAACATGCCAACAGTGTGTGTGTGTGTGTGTGTGTGTGTGTGTGTGTGTGTGTGTGTGTGTGTGTGTGTGTGTGTGTGTGTGTGTGTGTGTGTGTGTGTGTGTGTGTGTGTGTGTGTGTGTGTGTGTGTGTGTGCGCGCGCGTGCATGCGTGCGTGCGTGCATGTGTGTAGGGTCGGACTTACCACTTGGCTAGGGTGGGATTGATTTTTTATTTTATTTTTATGAAATTGTAAAGAATTGCAATCCAATTCAAGTAAGATTTGTTGATTTGCCTGCTCATCTTGTGGCATGGCCGTAAGGGCCCAGGGGGCCTCGAATTCTCAAATCTCAATTCTCAACCTCAATTCTTATAAATACATCTTAATTTTTCGACCGCGGTCGAGATCATGGATTTCACAATGCCACGCCAGACTTCCCGGTCCTACATTCTCATCACCTGGTCCTGTTTACTGATGTGTGTGTCCCTAACGATGACATCAGGGAACGACAGTTTTCTATCCTCTGGTCTGCTTTGAGGCAGGATTCCAGAGAAGAAGGGAAGATATAACCTCATGATCAGCTCTGTAGCAGTGGCCAGTAAACTCTTCTGGATCTGAAGTATATTGCCGTATATTAGAGAAGTCGATGGGTGGCAATTCCAAGAGAGATTTTGAAGGCGGGTGTAAGAAGAATCGGCTCGACGGTCATGCTGAATATTTTTACTTTGAACCTCTTACTAAGCTGGGATGACCAGATCTTATGCATGTCATTGCAGGCTGACCAGGCCATACCCTTCCTAGTTTGAAAGTCCTTTTGGGAAAAAGATACAGTATGAACTCAAATTCTTGCAGTCATCAACCTGTTTCAAAGGAGTGTTGTGATAACGTGGTTATTGTTGGATTTGCATATATTTACGTATTCAGTTTTGATAAAGACAAGGCCTGCTCAAGAGACTGAAGGAGAACTGTGTGTGTGTGTGTGTGTGTGTGTGTGTGTGTGTGTGTGTGTGTGTGTGTGTGTGTGTGTGTGTGTGTGTGTGTGCTCGCGCGCGTGTGTGTGCGTGTGTGTGTGTGTGTGTGTGTGTGATCGCATGTGCATTGCATGTGTGCACCTTTATATGACAGTAGGATAGGTGAGAGACAGTGTGGGAGAGACAGACAGGAGAAGAGCTGAGAGGGAGACAGTGTAGGAGAGAGAGGTGAGAGGGAGACAGTGTAGAGGAGAGAGAGGTGAGAGGGAGACAGTGTAGGAGAGAGATGAGAGGGAGACAGTGTATAGAGAGGTGAGAGGGAGACAGTGTAGGAAAGACACAGCAGAGAACATACTGTACTATGCAGTATATAATAACCAACCACCTTGTGGTTGTGTAATTCTGTGTCTTTTACACCATCATATTCACTGTGCTAGTCTTCCTTTGTAGTGAGATGAAATAAAAAAAATCATGTTGGCTTTATTGTTTTTTTCTGAACAGAACAAAGATTGCTCCATTTCAATCCACAATAACGATGGGTATATACTGCGTTTGTAGCTATAAAGTAATGCCAGATGCCTAGGGGGGATGCCGACTTCAATAGCCTGTGATATGACCATATTGACCGTTAGGAGAAATTCACAACTCGCATTGTTTTTGGCATAAAACGCTGTGTCTCTCTCTCTCTCTCTGTTTCATAGATGAGCCACTTGCAGCATACTGATGCCTGGGGGTGCAGAGGGGGATGTTTGTCGTTGGGTTTGTCAAGAGGTGGAAGGTGGCAATTCCTCGACTGAATGGCTTGCTAATCAAACATTACTAATCTGGCCCCTGAAAACAGTCACTCACGTCCGCTAGTTTCCTCCTTTTGTTTGCCAACCAGCCTAGGGAGCGTGGGAATAATAACGCGGACCACATCTCTGGTCACAATGAAGGAACAAATCCAAACTCAAATCTCATAACCTGAAAGCAGCGACTCGCTATTGATTTCTTTCATAAACCTTGCTCGATCTCTCTCTCTCTCTCTCTCTCTCTCTCCTGTGTCTCGAGTCGACCTAGCATGTTTGCCTCGCCCACAAACTCTCCTTTGCTCTCTCTGAAGAGTAATTACTCTTTTATTTTCTCCCGCGTCCCTCCGTATCGGCCTACTCATCTCTGACAGCGGTGCAGCTCAAATTAAATTCCCCCATCTGATAATGAAAGTCATTAGGTCCCACTGGAACTCTCTAGAAGGCCAAACAAAGCCTCCATAGTGGCTTGTGTAATATAACCCCCCCAGGCAGGACAATGGACAGCTGAGCGGACAGACGGAAAGAAAAAACTAAAAAAACTAAAAAACATGTGATTTACTCTCCAGGCTCACACACCTGATCCCTCTTGCTTGTGCTTATCCACTTTCAACCTGGGCGCCACTATTTTGGGCATGACATAAGCAAAAATGTTCAAACATTTATTTATTATTATTATTTATTCAACGTAGGTGTCACTATTTTGGGCATGACATAGGCATAAATGTTCAAACATGTTCTGTAGTAGCAAAAATAGAAGATCTAAGCTCACAATCGGCTATTTTCACTGTGCAACAACAGCGGTCAATCAAAACTTTTCATTAGTTTTGGCCATAAATTATTGAATAGGCCTATTGAACATTAGCCTGCATGAATATTCCTTGTTTACATGATCCGCCTTTGCCAGATGGAGTGAACAGAGATGATGCAACACAAAACTTGTTCTGTCTCAATGGCTCTGAATTGGTGCAGTTACAGTATTCTCTTTGATGTAGTGTGATCTTATAAACAGTTTACTGTTTACCACATGGCCAGGCCAGTAGCAAGACCACCACTTGTTTATGTAGTGTGTCTGATGCAATATTAAACAGCTGACCATGGTAAATATCATTATTCACTGCAGTGCCAGTGAAGTGCCTGCAGCACGCTTGACAATAAAGGCGATGTTAAACTCTGGTAGAACCTTGGGTTGTAGACAGTCTGTAGCTACCTGCCCCGTGATATAAGTCCAGATCGTGTTGATCATCTTTATCTGTTGTTTCTGTGCGAGGAATGGAATGGGTTCCTCCGTCACAGAGAACAAAGTTCAACATTGATTTAACAGGCTGCACAAGCACTTGTGTGAGGGTGTGGTTCCTAGTGGCCAAGCCATCTAGGAGAGGGTGTGTGTGCGTGCGTGTGTGCTGCTGGGGCTAATCAGTTTGGGGCCAATCTCACAAACCACTTGATTGATCAGTGCCAGTGTCTTTTTGTGTGAATTATTTTCCACGTTTTGTTCATTCATACATAATCATAATCTCAGAAACCCCCCCCTCCCCCATAATATGGATCAATATTATTGATCTCATCAATATCTAATCAACAGGACATTAGAGATCCAGACGCTGCCTTATTTTGTACACATTAACCTATAGTTATTTACTTAATGCTGTTCTTGACTAGAGGCTCATGGGCTCCACCTATCTTCACCCGAAAACAATTGGGGCTCCATCTTGCGCCACCCCTTAGTACCTTACCCCTTATCCCTGAACTTATTTGCCATTTTTTTGTATAAAAAAAAAAAAAAATAGCCAATCTACATCGGCACGTTGTTAGCTTGTAGATCGGCTATTTGTACTATTTTAAAATGTTTTAAAATAGTAATAAATGGCAAATAAGTTTAGGGATAAGGGGTAAGATATAGGGCTTGATCTGCAAGCTCACACTGTGTGTTAGCCCCAGGATAGGGATGCTATAGGGTTCAGGCGTAAAACAAAGCTCACTGCTTGAAAACTAGAACTCCAGAGTCAAAGTAGGTGAAACACACACCTGTGTTTTAATGAGGTTCCAGACAAATAAATGATGGTGGTCCTTGCCTGCACTGTATCAGCACTGGGAAGCAGCCCGCCACCCGACTTAGTTTTCCCAAGAGCAAACCAGTGTTCCCGCTTATTATAGGTGGCTTTGGTAATCAGAAGGCCACCACTTCGACTTCCCAGTTCACCCAGTCAGGGATGTACTGTGGATTGTTGCACATCCACACACTCGCAACTCTTCGTGAGCGATCACTAATTGAAATAATGTAGGCTTATTTATTAACCTATTCATCACGCCAGCATTAACCTTATATATTAACCTACAACATTCTGTATATCAAATTGTATTCTATTTACTTGCATAATGGGGAATTTCGTGTTGTCATAATTATGCATTTACCAAACATCATCTCTGTAATTTCATTAGTTCATGAATCCGACCAGCCACTGTTATCCAACTCTTTAGATTACTGCAGACACCTAGACTCCTAGAGTATGCTACTTAGTAGATCCGACACAATGGACCGTCACCTTGATATATGCATCCAAGGTCGGTTATTCTTGTTATTTCAAGCTGTGACAGGTTTTGATAGCGAGGTTAGCGAGGTGCGAAAACTGTGAATGACTGTGCGGGCTTGTGTGCATCTTCAAAACAACCAGAGTGGCGCCCTGGATAGCCCTACCGACAGCTCACCCCTGTGACCCAGTGTATGTGTCCAATTGTCCCTGAGCAAGACACTTAACCCCCACCCTGGTCGTCATAGCAATGGCCAACCCTCTGTGTGTGAGAGTGCTAAGGTTAAATACAATGCTGTCTGGAGACTGTATCTAACCTGTACAGTTCAACACAAACTGTCGTGGGTAGAATTTTTGAGATATAGGCCATTTCTAATTTCAACAGTATTCAGGAGCTTCTGTATAATAGTATAGTAGTACTAGTAGTAGTCTGTCATGATGCAATGAAGCTAGTCAAAATGTGATAAATATCTCAACAACTAAATGGAAAATAATATTTCAAAAAGAAAAAAGAAAGAATGCGTGTCTTTTGAGGCTGATAGGATTTTCTTTATAACCCACCACTAACTGTTAATTTGTAGCTGCAAATGTACAATTATCGATATTACCTAAAACAGAAGAAAGTAAGAAACCCTTGTGTACACTAGCCTGGTGTGTGTGTATGCGTGCGTGCGTGCGTGTGTGTGTGTGTGTGTGTGTGTGTGTGTGTGTGTATATCCAGGTAAGAGGAGAAGGTTTTCTTTATCGTTTGTGAGCTCTGTAATTTTCTGTGCAAATCCCTCACCAGTTATAGTGGCTGTTCATGTGATCGATGACCACGCCAACATTCAAGCTCATTTAAATGTGCGGTTAAATGAGATGACATTTGGTATTTCCACTGCACTACTCGGTTTAACCTATTTATTCAACACAGTTACACATGCGGGTATTTTGACCCATGTCATTTAGGTTGAGTTATTGCCGGAGGGTTGCGCGTGAATTCAACCCAGCTTGGGGAAAACTGTTAGCACTTGCAGAAAATGAACTTTAGTTGTTGACAGG
>NC_139705.1:38585335-38667835 GCF_964188405.1 Protomyctophum parallelum
CTTACTGCAATAAATACCATCCATCAACTCTTCAATTCACATCTCTCTGCGTGCTCCTTCATCTGACCGTCTGAGGGTTTTGATGCCGAGAAACTCTTCGTCCTTATTTGTCTATTTTAGTCAAGTTAGATAGTGTACTTGAAGTAGGAATATTTACTTCAGTTGGAGCCTGAACAAACTGCTTTTGGGATGGTTTTCCATTCCAGGTAAAACGAACAATGGACCAGTGGACAATTTTTGACAAATTGGCGTTGAGTTGTATTTTATTTTTTCGGCGAACGGCGGTCGGCGGAACAAAGGGATGCGGGGACGAACGGCACGTGCGGGGCTCTCCAGACACGCCGTGCAGCAGCGGGACAAAGCGCCTCTACAGCGCAATGACGGGCGACCTGCGGATCTCCACAAATCGGCGGGACGCGGCGGAGTTCCCATGCGGGGAAAGAGGCTCTACAAGCGGCGAGCGAAAAACTCTCTTCACGGCAGGCAAGCAGCGGCCAGGAGGGAGGCGTTCTACAAGGCCTTCAACGAGTGAGTCTTCCACCGAGGGGGGTCTCCGACCAAGCGGCGACCGAGAGCTTTCATCACGGCGTGCGGCGACAGGACGGCACGGCGCGATTCATCTCATCAGCGATCGAGAGCGGCGACCACGTTTTCAATTAATTCTTCATTCTTCAAACAGCAGATCTGCAAGCTCACGATTTTGCGTTTATTTTTCTTTCCAGTCATTATGTGATATTTTATATTCATAGTGTCTGGAAGGGGGGAGTGAATATGTGTGTTGGACGGACACGAAAGGACAATGGACACGTGAGTGGCAGTGCGCGGACAAAACATTGCAATTGTCTTCATGATGCAGTTCTCAGTTTGACCACGAAAGGTAGGCCTACGTCACATGTTTAGAAAGGGGAATTATATTTGAGAAAGATTTAAAATACAGTATGAATAAGTACTGTGTCGAATTGTGGGCTAAAGTAACCAGAGCGAAAATGGTGGTCAGAATAGTTAAATCTATTAACCTTACTCGGTCTGTAGGCCTAGTATGGGGCTAAAAGTAACTGTGGTGAAAAAGTAGCAGGATATTGGGTTATCGCTTCATCTTGGAGCAGTGACTGTGTTTTTACGGTAGATTGACTTTTTCTCAAACGAATAATAGATATTAAACAAGTTAAGAGACAATGTTTTGCGACACTAAAAGAGTTCATTTATAACAGATGGAAGAGTTTCAACAATCTATCTGTATTCAAAACGTTTGTGTAATGTAAGTTTATTCAACATATATGTAGGCATGTGTTGATATGTGTTTTGTCGAAGTTTAAATTAGTTAAAAAAGTTGATTAAAGAGCCTATGGGTCTTGGAAATGATTAAATATGTTTAGCTCGATTAAAACAATTGTATGTGGCTGTAGTCAGTCGGAGGATAGCGCCCCTATCAATACGCGTCAGTACGTAATTCGTCTTGGTATTAATAGAGCTAATTATTGTTTTCTCGTATGAAATTTAGTGTGCGAATAAATAGTCAACTAAAAGGCAGTTAGGTGCCACGACGTGCGAGGTTTTGCTGTTAATATCGAGATAATTTAGCCTGTAAAGGTGAGATAAGTTAACAGTAGTAGCGTAGATGCTACATTTACTCCGGCTGCTAAAACAGACTGGAATAATGAGATCGCAGCGTGCTGTTATCAAAATCGAGGCTTTCGTCAACGGGACCAATTTCAAAATATATACGGGATTATTAAGCGTGTCTGAAAAAACTTGTGTGTTTTCAAACTGAAACACAGGGGTAGGACAAAGGTGTGTTGTGTTTAAATGTCAGTTAATTGTGCTAATCATTTTTCCATTTTTGCATGGTTTGAGATTACTTATTTGTCCAAATAGTGATTAAATTACGAGGCAATTGGCAGCCGAAAATGTACAGTGTTTAAAGAGAGTTTAATTTTACTCTTTGTGGTTCTCTAGGGCTTAAAATGCGATTCCTTCTTCGTTTGAGTGGTCTTTGTTTTGTCAAAAGTGACAAAGTGACGGCGTGTTTCATGTGGGTCTCCAAAGAGAGGTCCCTGTGATATTGTCCTGTAACATTTTTTAGCCATAAGAGTTTGAAATAACACAAAGAGAATTCTCCACTGATCCGAAAATGTTATGTATACCCACTGTAATGAAAATCATTTATGACAAGCTGTATATCCTAAAATGTAAAGTGCAAATGTCAATTTTCATATATGCATGATGCCTGGAATTATTTTTGGGAACTTTTAAAGTGTCACTTTCTGTTGTTCCTTTTCTTATGTTTAGTATGTCATGTGATTGGGTCAAGGGGGGTGTAATAGAATTATTGTTCCACATTTTGTATTCAGCAGACGGTAAGTCCGCTGAAAGGGGGGAATGTCGTATCTAGACTCAATAATTCATTCTTATTCTACTACAATCTGTGCTAAGTTGATTGTCTAGTCTGTCTGTCTGCAAGTTTAAAGGCAATCACGCATAGTCAAGTACCTTGGCTGGTCAGGTGTGACAGGAAGTTTGCATATGCTATTGTTTCCACCAACAGGTCACTTGATTAAGTCTCAAGACAGCATTTCTATGCATCTCAATGTCATTTTGTATGTAAAGGTTTAGACCCCTCCCTGGCTTTGATGTAGACCACATATAAGGTCTGTGTTTGCGATGTTGAAGTTAGTCTTATGGGGGCCTAGCCATCGAGAGGTGGTTAGGCTGTGTCCTGCTCCCGTGGGCCAGCTCGCCTGGTCCACGGGGAAGCCCTCTGTCTTTGTCTGACTTACTGCAATAAATACCATCCATCAACTCTTCAATTCACATCTCTCTGCGTGCTCCTTCATCTGATCGTCTGAGGGTTTTGATGCCGAGAAACTCTTCGTCCTTATTTGTCTATTTTAGTCAAGTTAGATAGTGTACTTGAAGTAGGAATATTTACTTCACTGCAACCCAGAAAATCCATTCTGTATAGTAGATCATATAATTCTGTTCAAATATATTATCAGATGTGATAGATTCTAGCACATCTGCTCATGGTGACTGAATTTCCCTTGTGGGATCAATAAAGGTCTGTCTGTCTGTCTACATATGCAGTGGTAGGAGGTAGTCTCCCTGGAAATTCAGACCCTAGTGTTTGGTATATAGGACACTTGCTGGAGGCCAAGTAGTAGCTGTATGAAGTGGGGATTTGCTTTTGAGTGATATACTGTAGAAACCGGGTCTCCAATAACAAGTGTTATTAATTAAACACTGTGGATTTGACTGTGCAACCACCAACCACTATCACTCATCAGGGCAAATCACATCATATCTGCTTCAACAAATGGCAAGAGCGTGGACTGTGAACATGATATGACCAGAGTTATGAGATGAGAAAACTGCAGGCATGCTAATGGTTGGGAGGGTCGATACAGCATGGCATTTAGTCAATGTCTAACAAAGGAATACAGCGAACACCAAATGCCATATAGGAGAACGACGGCTGAGTTAATTGTGGGATACTTTTATCGCACTGTATGTTGAAGGCCTAATTAGGTTGAGGGAATTAGTTGAGGCTGTCTGGGATAAAATGATACAGTAGGTGGCTGAATCAATGTTTACCAATAAGAAGAAAGGAAGGAGACACGGCAAACAGTGTTTTTCTTTTCCGTGCCGTTTTGATCGATTTGGCTTGAGGTTTCATCAGGCAAAAACAAGCTGCCACAGATAACTGTGTGGTTATGCTTTTAATTCATCGCTGTCTGGATAGGATGCTGCAAGTACTATGTATCACTGTTCGGAGGCAACAATGGGAACAAATGCATCAAGGACCTGAATGTAAATATAATAAACCAAATAGGCCTACTGCAAACAAAATAAATAAAAAATAAAAAATAGAATAATTTCTTATGATTATTGTCTTGGGGCGCATTAGGTTATTGCTAGTACGCAAACTTCCCCTCTATACCCTATTTGAAAAATGTTGCATTGCCTGCTTAAAGCATTGTCTATACTAGTCGTCAGGTTAGTGCACGTGTGGCAAGAGAAAAAAATCCTGTAAAATAATTTGAACACATTTTATTAAATGTAGGCTACACTGTTTTGCAGAATTTTAGACGTTACATTTTCAATTTACCTCACTGAGACTATAAGTGAATGATTTGCAGACCAGAGCACGCCACTCAGGAGTTAAATAAGCTCAACAAGTAATGTTTCCTATACTGCCCCCAAATGGTGTGCAGTCTGGGCTGCAAACCAACCACATGCACACATTGAGATGTACCATTTGTAAAGTATTTCAGTATTTTGTAAAAAAAAAAATACAGATTTGTATTTTCCTACAAATAGCAATTCAAATTTTGTATAGATCCTTCAAAAACACCCATCCCTGTTTGGAGGCAAACATTTCGTAAACGCAGCCGCTTACAAAAGCACAAAACTCCAATCGAGAACAAAGAACGCTGCGCCGTTTTGTTACTCACAAACGTGGACAGAATCACTTTAAGGTCCTATCACAGCAACAGCTCACATCTGTTGTCACAATGGGTGGCACTTACACATAATGTCTATAATCAGCCTATTTAATGCCTTCATTTAGGGAGCAACACAGCAGCAGATATGAAACAGATGGTGGATCCACGGGCGCATTCTAAACATAACTACCCCTGGTAGTACGGAGATCAGAGCGTGCTGGAAAGGTTTGTGTGTGCATGTATGGATACTTTGACTTATAGAAGCAAACATTGGCGGCGTGGCAGGAGGTCCCAGAGAGAGAGAGGGGGGAGAGAGAGTACTGGAGGTCGTGTACAATAAATCATGACTAACAGCAAGGTCTGGACTAACTGTCCGTGGAAAGGCCTTATTCACGTTCATCCATATAAATGGAGTCGACATTTTCGAGCGCAGGCAAAGTAGTGATCTTTGCACTGCTCGTGACCTTGGCACTTCAGAAGAGGCCTGTTTAGTGTTATTCTTATTTAGGAAGTACACCGTAAAACCCTCTGCGTTAATCTGCACCATTTATAACACCATTTCCCTTGCAGGTCCATTTGTTTACAGGTGTAGCTTCTGGGCCACTTAGTCTCTATACTATAGCATAAATTAATATGCTATAGTATAGTAGTGATAGTATAGCATATTAGCATATTATGCTAATATGCTATACTACTATACTACATACACACAGTATACTACAACAATTAACAAAAAATAGCCAACCTGCAAGCTTTACATATTTTTTATCTTAAAAAAATGTTCACCTATAAAGTAAGCCCAAATAGGGAAGCCAGGTTGGAAGTGGTTAAAATGACACAGTGTCTGTTGTTGCACACCCCCCCCCCCCCCCCCCCTACTACTAGCTGTGTAGAGATGACCACGCTTGGTCCCTCTCATAAGCGAGTCACACACGCACGCACACGCACACACGCGCACACACACACATACACACACACACACACACACACACACACACACACACACACACACACACACACACTGCAGCACCACTCTCCGGCTGGACAAAAGCAAAAAGCCATAATAGAAAATAACAGCCGCTGTAGGATGACGTCTGCATTCGGAGGGAACGTTATTGTCGCCAGTTTGTCAAATAAAGTGCACATCAGGGAGCTGACAAACAGACGCACACACAGAGGGGTTATGGCTGCAATCAAAGCCATTGATAGAGATTGAAATAAAGCACATATTTGGGAGCTGGAAAAATGTACACACACACACACGCACACACACACACACACACACACACACACACACACACACACACACACACACACAGTATGGCATTATAGAGTTGTGCAATTATTCAGCATGCATGAATACTTTGTAAATGACCGCTATTAACATCCACATATGGCTGAGGGTATGTGTGTGATTTTTCCATCTGTGTTGTGGCCTAAAACAAGTTGACAGAGGACAAGATGTACTGCAGCATAGTATAAATAATGTACTGCAGTAATCGTATGCACAATAAATTGCAGTAATACTATCAAGGTTTTCTGCTAAACAGTGTACAGCTGTACTATTAGGGCATATTCTACTAGTATCTAGGCATACAAGTTGAAAAGCAATTTAATAATATATGTTGTCATGAACCTGGCTCAGAGTTCAGACAAAAGTGAAGGATACACACATAACTTAAAAACATGGTTTACAATAATTAAAAGAAAAAGAGTTTGTTAGTCTGTAGAATCAGTAGTATAGGTGAGTGGATGTGTGTGAAGTATGGTGTTGCATGATGGATGGACGCAAACAAACAAACAAACAAACAAACAAACAAACAAGCCAAAGTGTGCAAGAGGAAATTGAGACAGAAGAAAATGGGACTGATTTTAAAGCTCTGAGCACTGGACCCAAGTAGGCCTACTCCAAATCAGGGCTGATGGCTCCACCGTTCTACGCGGTACCTGCAACACAAACCAAACAGTGACAACAGACCGAATGGAAGGGCTGTCAGAGTGTATTCTCTGTACATGTAACATTGTCAATATGCATATCAATCAATCAATCAAAAATAATATAGGCCAACCTTTATATTGGCACGCAAAACAGTGTGCTACACTAAGGCGACTAAGGTGACTATAAGGCCATGTTTACTGTTACACGGCAACGATCAGATTAGAAAAAACGACAAAAGTGCTGTTGCATTTCTCAATTACGCAACAGTGATTGAAATTAAAGCTGTAGTGTGCATGCCAGGTGGCTAGGTGGTGGTGACGCGCTGCCAGATAGACCATGAGTCACGCATTTACAACCACTTCTGTTCAGAGCGATGTAAACAGATGCCATGTGCATTCGTTCCCGTTCACGGAGATGCCAGACGGAGCGTTTCCAAAGATTTCCAATCTGGGAAGTGGTTTCACTTTGTTGTGGTTTCAACCCCCAAAAATGCCGTTGCCGTCTGAAGGCCTATTCATACTCCAGTTTTAGGTGAAGAGTTGGCCACCTTTTCGGTGCCTCCATTCTATTCCTTACTGGTCCTTTTCTGTTCCTTTCCTATTCTATATAGTCTCTCTCTCTTTCTGTCACTGTCTCTATTATTTAATATCTTTGTTCTCTCGTTCTTTTGGTTCAGTGCTGTCATGTAGTTTTCGATGATAGCAGTGGTTATCACCATAACTGAAATAAATTACTAGTATAAATAGGCCTATAGAGATCGTTGGTGTCTCTCTGTGTCCCTTTATTCCTATATATGGAGTTCTGTGTCAGCCATACCCAAATATGGAGTGTTGGGATGTCAGAACAGGCCAGCTTATGGAGTTCTGTGTCAAGCATGTGTCAAGAGCCCTGAGATCAGCTAATCAGTCTCTCCTGATTGTGCCTGACACACATTTCAGGACCAGAGGAGATTGCGCGTTCGCCTGCCGCTCCATGTCGTTGACGGCCTTTAAATCCCTAATTTTTACTCTATCGCTTTTAATTCAATTTAATTTAAGTCTACCCATGTATGATGTTCCCATGTACTGCTTATTGTATTTTACATTTTGCTCTCTTGACACCTTGAAATAATGCTTTTCCTTCTTTTCTTCTATATTCTATCCCCTTTTTCTGTTTGCCTCGGTGTTATTATGCTCTGTAATGTGAAGCACTTTGGTTCGACCTCGGTTGTAAAATGTGCTATATAAAGTTTGATTTGATTTGATTCGAAGCATGCCCAAATATGGAGTGTTGTGAGTTCAGAAAAGGCCAGCTCCATAAATGGACCCTGGGCAGGGTCCAGAGCCCGGGCAAAGGCCTTTTTGGGGCGGTTCTGGACAACCGTGGGTCCGACCGACCCGACACCGGGCACTGCACTCCCTGTGGTGTAGTGGAACGCGTGTGTCGAATGGTTCTCGAGTTACGTGGATTACAGCCGTATAGATGTACACACACAGAGACTTGGTGCATTTATAGTTAGTAATATGTAACTTTTATATATATATATTTTTTTACCGGTAATACTGTACAGCATTCATCCCAGTCTGATTTGGCAACCGGCATGAGGATTTCATGATCTGGCCCGTGAAATGTACATGACGCTACCACATCCTTGCGGCCATGTGGGTTAATAATATAATTTGGCCTTTAGAGGTACAGTACTGTTACCTGTACCTGCAGGAACACATATCCTGGCATGTTTTCACACTTTCATTCTGTGTTGAGTGTTTTGTGTGTAGCAGCAGGTACTCAAAGGGATATCCTGTGCCAGGAAGACAATTCTTGAGTGAGATTAAATAACGTGCTGGTCTGCAATTAATTACTGGTTAGCTTGGATCGCCATATACTGTATTTGGTAAAGAATCTGTCTTTGTACGCTGTAGGACTACAGATTAATAACACTGCAGTCACTTCTCCTCGGGGCCATCAGGTATGTAGATGTGATCTTCAGAGGAACAGGCAAGCTGTCGTTGGAAATGTCCTTTCAGTTGACGGGCCGTCATTTACAACGCATCAGAGGCAGGCCATGCGGCTAGCAATTCTATTCAGCTCCGAGTCCTGCTGCTGCTCATGCCTAGTAGTAAAAAAATAAAGCTATTCTAATTAACATCCCCAGTGACCCGAAAATAAACATTTATTTTCCCATCTCCACCGTGCACAGTGGAGGATTTCTTGACATTGTCCCTTTGATAGCTTCTGATTTCCATTTTCATGTTTTTTCTTCCCTCTTTGCTCACCCCCCCCCCCTAATCTATGCATAGAATTCATGCATAATTAATTTTGAATTTACCACTGTATAAGTCTTAAAACACCAAAACAAATTCTGTGATAATGGAGCTGGGTATGGTCTCCCTCACTTGAAAATATTAATCAGCCCCTCCCCCCTTTCCCTCGCTTTCTATCAGTCTGTCTTCCTCTCTCTATCGCTCATGTTTCTCTCCTTCTGGATGCGTCAAATCAAAGCATAACATACCATAACATATGAGGACAGGACAGGAGGACAACAAAGCTAGTTATGATGAACTTATAGACTATAGATCCATAGAGAGCTGGCTAGACAAAGATTGATCATCCATAGAATAGATAGAGATACCTGTAGAGAGAGAGAGAGAGAGAGAGAGAGAAGGGGGGGGGGGGGGGTTCGGGGGGGGTCGGGCCAGGCAGCCATGAGAAAGCAATCTCTGCTCGGCCTTCTTCAACTGGTGGTGATGTAGTTCTCACCTCGGAACGCAATATGTGGCTCATAATAGGTCAGCTGAGTAAGATGCTGAGTTTGTTATGACTCCCCTGTACCTGTGCATTGACCCCCAATTGCAGGGTGGCACTCCAACCTGCCACTGAGCTGCGTGAATATACTGTAGGCCTACACACAATACAATTCAATTCAAAGGGCTTTATTGGCATGAGAAAACATACGTTTACATTGCCAAAGCAAAAGGCACAATACAACAATACAAATCAAAACAAAATGTATGTACATTTGAAAGTCAGTCTTCAGTGTACCAAGATCACTCGATGTAGATAGTGCAGGAATACACACAATGATTAGTCTTTAGGGTGGTTGTGTTCCATTTGATATCCTTCTCCTATCACAGCAGCTCACAAATCTTGCTGCTGGGTTTGTTCTGCAGGTGTGTGTTACACACACGCCTGCAGGAGAACACCATCAGCTCCACAAACTGAGTTAGCCCCGGCTAAGTTTGTTAGAACTTATAGATACCAGGCAGCTCTGTGTGTCAAGAAGAGGGTTCTCTTATATGAGAACAAATAGGCCCAGCAGTGTCATTGTACAATATAGGCATATAATTAATACGATTTAGTCTCCGTGAAAGTTTTAACACTCCTGTCAGACAAAGCTTTCTATGTTTCCCTTCTAGTTTCTCCCACAGGCCGGCGTTCCTCGGAGAGGAAAGGCAGAAGACTAATATTCTAAGCACAGAAAATTATACCCACATGGAGAAAGGGAAAAAAGGAGAAGAAAAAGAAGAAAAATAACTTGGAACTGACATTAGTGCAGTCATGTGTCAAGCGAGCAATTAACAAGGCTCCGCGTGCCTATAGCTTTAATGGAGTGGATGATTTATCAGGCGAATTAAAAGCTTAAGACTTCCCACACCAGGGCAGGGGCTATTTGTCAATCAATGCTGGCCCTGGCTCCTGTCAACACAGATCGCATTAGCTGTCGTTCTTTAAATATTTGGTTTATTTCTTGCTCAAATCCTCAAATGCCATTGTGCGTATTGGATTTTTAACAGGAGATATATAAATATTGCTGAAACCTCCTAAATATACACACACACACACACACACACACACACACACACACACACACACACACACACACACACACACACACACACACACAGTCACACACACACACACACACACACACACACACACACACATACACACACACCCCACTGTTGATTCTGATTGTGAGTGAGCCAAACTCCAACGTCAGTACACACTGGATCACGCCTGCACTGCCCACAACCCGGAAAACGTTGTGTGATGTGTCCGATTTGTGTTGGCTATGGTTCGTATAGGTATGAGGCACGTGTGACCCTGCCCTAAGAAGAAAGAGTGAGGAAAAGGCAGAGAGAGAAGGTAGACTGAGAGAGACTAAAGTTAGACTAAGAGAGAGGGAAGGTACATTGAGAAAGGGAGAGAAGTGAGAAAGAGTAAAGCCTGATTTATACTTTGTCGTGCGTTGTACGTTGTTGCATCTGCAGTCATCAGTTGGGTGAAGCTGTAAAAGCCATTGCTCCCCCTCCCCATGGGACCAGAAAAAGCCATTGCTCCTCCTCCCCATGGGACCAGAAAATACACCCTTTCCCCCATAGAGGAAAAAGGTTAAAGCATATAGTGAAACCCTGTGCGTTAATTTAACTCAATTTATTTTACTGTGTGGAGTGGGAGGAGGATGAGCAGAGAAAAAGGATTACAGGAAGTCGTTGTATAGTGGGCAGATTAAAGATTAGATTGAACATCACTTGTAATATAACTGCTCTTCACTTGGCCTCTGACAACCATAAAAGTTGTGAGAGGGAGCTCCATCAAGAGAGGTCGACTTATATTAGAGGTGAGAGGAAAATGTGTCTGCAGATTCCAACGCAATATCCAACGGGGGAAAAGTGCTGACAAGAACGGTCTTTAGAATGAAAGATCTGGCCTTTTTTTCCTCAGACCTTTATGATTCTAATGAGACAGAGTTGGAGCGGTGACGGCTTTCGAGAACGGTGTGGTAATGTGTGCGCTTGCAGCAGGTTGGAAAGAAATAATACATATCTATAGGCAAACGGTGAGATGGCATTTTCTTTCTTCCCTCTGCGTTTTCAGAGCCTTCTACTAATCAGGGCATCTCCAGTCAGCACACAGCACAGAGCGAATGGAAAATGGACGCTGCATGGGCATCTCGTTTTATGCTTCAACTGTCGTCAGAATGACCAAGCAGCTTGTTTAGTTGGTCTGGTTTAGACACTAGAGGGGCATACTGATGACATCAGGGATGTCCATATGGGTATAAAATGAACAAGGGCTATTTGGGGGTCTTTGGCATAGAAAAGGTTGGGGACCCCTGATTTACTCCGATAATAAAATAGACTAGCTACTTTACATATTATAGTAAAGTATATTAAATGATTGCACATTATGTTGCATGTGTATCACTTCCTCATCCTTAGTCAAATGATTCATCATCAGAGGTAGCTGGTAGGCTACTGTATATCTGTCAACAGACCCCTGTGGATACTTATTTTCCACGCGACACAAAGTCACAAAGTGATCGAATGAAATGAGCTTTGAAGGGAGTTTTGATTTTGAAGGAGGCAGAAAGCAAGCTAAAAAGTGCATAGAGGGATCATAATTAAAGAAAGAAAGAAAAAAAGCTTCAAATGTCGGTTCCGCTAGCTTAAAGTTCTCCCACCACCACGTCATGCAATCTGCCTTTCTAATTCCCCAAAGGCCTCCAGGCCAATTTTCTGCTATGCTGGCACTAGGCTTCCAAGGAATTGCTTATGTTAATATGCCGGATAAAATAACCTCAGCAATTAAGCAATTAATGTGTTTGGAATTCTTTTTTTCTTCTTGTCAGATATTGGCATTTTCGTGCCTCTTCGACCGAGACAGAGACGGGAAAATAAACAAAAAACTCCAGCTTTAGTTGACTTTCTTCTCTGCCTTTGATGGAGCCATACACTCAGTACACACTCATTTGTTTGGTTTGGTTTAATTATTTGCAGATTTAAAAAGACAAAAGAATGAAACGTCAACGTGATTAAATAATACAGTGATAGAATGATTGAAAAACACAATCAAGCGACAAATGTATGCAGGTGGGATAAATATAAATAAGTGTGACGCTCCCGGAAATTGCACACGGGACATCAAATTCAATTGTAATGGTGGTGTTGTTGTCTCCACCAGGCCGAAGGCCTAGGGGGAGAGTATGTTTTGCACTCCGTCCGTCCGTCCGTGTGTCCGTCCGTCCGTCCGTCCGTCCGTTAGCAGCTAATCTCGGCCACCGTTAACCCGGTCGATGCCAAATTTTGCACACACACTCCCTGGATGCCAACGATGAACCTCTGCCCCAAACTTTCCAGAACGGCCTGTTATAGCGCCACCAGGAGGCCGCTTTGTGCAAAACAAGTTTTTGCACAGTACACCTACAGATTTTGTCCAAACATCACGCAAATTGGTACACAGTCTCTCTACAGCCATTCAACGAAACCGGTCTTTCAGATTTCTAACACTCCATCCTGATTGGTTAAGATTGGCTTCCAAAGTTCACAGGAGTGCTCAGTTTCAAACAAAATACTGCAAATCATGAACACATCGCGTGATTTCCGTGAAATTGTGCACCCACATTCCCACTAGGCTGAGGACAAAATGCCACATGAACAATTTCAACTCAGCCTCAAGGTGGCGCTATAACTGGCCAAAAAGTGTTTTTACCTCTAACTGCACGGATCTGTGGATAACTTTGTATGCCAACTCCCTAGAGGCCAAGGAAAAACCTTTGTCTGGAATTTTTCACATCTGCTCTTTATAGCGCCACCAGGAGGCCGACATATGTAAAACACATTTTCTATTATTACTCCTTCAGATTTTATCCAAATTTCACGCAAATCGCTACACATGATCTCCATAGTCATGTGATCAAGACAGGTTTGTTTGATTTCTCATATTCCATCCTGATTGGCCACGATTGGCTCCTACAGTTTTCAGGAGTAGCAAATGGCCACAACTCCTCAACGCAGCGTCCGATTGCAATGAAACTGTGCATGCATATTCCCACTAGGCTGAGGAAGAATCCTGGTGGAGACCTGTGCCGATTGGCACTTTATCTAGTTTGTTTATGTTTCTTTTTATTTTATTTTATTTTGTGTTCATGAAAACCTTTAAAAAGAACACAAAATAAATATTCCAATAACAGGCTACTGTAGAAGTAAACAATACTATAACTAAATTCAGACAATGATTGTAAAAAGATTATTAATATATTAATATACATTTTTTGAAAATTGTGGCATGACAAAGCACAGGTTATTTTGCTTAAGAGCGCCTGCTAAATGCTAAAATTGCAAATTGTACACAGACTGTCTGTCTTTTTTCCCCCTTTTTGTTATCAAACAGGGCGAAATACATTAAGATGAAGTGTTCGCTTTAAGTCTGTCTGTCTGTCTTGTTATGCAAAACAAAAATAGTAAATGTAAGGAATAAATCATGATTGAACAGATGAAGTGTGGAGATCAGTAGTCAGTGGTGTAGTGCGTGTATGCATGAGTGAAATATGTGTGTGCGTGTTGAAGGTATTAACAGAAATGTTGAAAAGAGTGCATGGTGGAAAAGGTGCATGAGGCAAATGAAAAGAACTGGGGAAGGACTGGGGAAGCAGGCATGTATAGGGCGTCAACACCCGGGCCCTGCAAGTGCGAGCTGATCACCATTAGTAGCTCTGCTCCCCAATCCTATTATCAATGTCTTATCGTTTTATCTGTCTTGTCGTTTGACGCAACAATTTTCCACATGCTTTGCGGAATCTGGGCGGTACGCTGAGAGACTGCGGAACAACAACACCCTATGACAACACCCCCCACGCTTCTCTACCGTGGAGTTAGTTACAGTAAAGTTTCTCTGCTCGGCGACGGTGAAGTACATAAAAGCGGGCTTTGGTGCAACCGTCAGTCTGTCCATCCGTCCGTCCGTCCGTTTGTTTTCCGGCCTCACTACTCTGTGGAGTGGGGTTGAACAGTAAACGGTATAAACTTAACTATTGCTAACATGCTTTTCACCCACAGCTTCCCCTATGAGCAATACAAACCTTGTCAACGTAAATTTGAATGACCATATTCAACTAAAGAAATCCATACACTACACTTAAATATTCAACATATATCCCTTGTTATCAGTTATCACCCAGTGTGTTATGTTTCATTTTCTTTCAATAATCATACCAGGACAAAAGATACATTTCTTCACACATTTATGTGGCAGTGTCACAACCTATGACAGACCCTAAATAGGCACCTAGGTTGAAAGTAAATATATTATATCTCTGCTGTCTGGAAGAAACCCCTTAACTCCAAAATGTAAAATTTTCAGTAAAAATGAAGAATCTTTTAAACAAAGCAAAACAAAGCAAAACCTCAAAAATGGAGTTAGGTGGTTTCTTCTAGACAGCAACGCTATAGTGTATAATTCTCTGTATTGGAAAGTGAGTGTGCCGTACAGTACATAAAAAAAAAAACTAGATTAGTCTGCCTATAGATAATCACTAAGAAATGATTTGATAGTTGCAGCCCAACTGAGAGTGGAAGGAAAGAGGGAAAGAGCGGCATACGATTCAGAACTAGAAAAAGTGCCCTTCTGGGCACAGGTCTCCACCAGGATGAGCAGATGTGAAAAATTCCAGGCAAAGGTTTTTCCTTGGCCTCTAGGGAGTTGGCATACAAAGTTATCCACAGATCCGTGCAGTTAGAGGTAAAAACACTTTTCGGCCAGTTATAGCGCCACCTTGAGGCTGAGTTGAAATAGTTCATGTGGCATTTCGTCCTCGGCCTAGTGGGAATGTGGGTGCACAATTTCACGGAAATCACGCAATGTGTTCATGATTCGCAGCATTTTGTTTGAAACTGAGCACTCCTGTGAACTTTGGAAGCCAATCTTAAGCAATCAGGATGGAGTCTGAGAAATCTGAAAGACCGGTTTCGTTGAATGGCTCTAGAGAGACTGTGTACCAATTTGCGCGATGTTTGGACAAAATCTGTAGGTGTACTGTGCAAAAACTTGTTTTGCACAAAGCGGCCTCCTGGTGGCGCTATAACAGGCCGTTCTGGAAAGTTTGGGTCAGAGGTTCATCGTTGGCATCCAGGGAGTGTGTGTGCAAAATTTGGCATCGACCGGGTTAACGGTGGCCGAGATTAGCTGCTCACGGACACACACACGGACACACACACGGACGGACGGACACACGGACACACGGACGGACGGAGTGCAAAACATACTCTCCCCCCATGCCTTCGGCCTGGTGGAGACAATAATATAACCCAAAGTGAGGCAATAAGGAGAGAGATGGAGAATTGCCAAGAGACTCTTGAGTGCACTTTGTCAGCTGAAAGAGCAGGTCAGGGTGCTTGAAAGGGTTTCAATATGTCGCGGAGCCGAGCCGTACCAACATCATGAACAAAAAACACCTGCAACACTCTGCCACAACATGTATTATTATTTTCTACAATGTACAAGGAAGAATACCAATGTAGGCATACTTTGTTACAAGTAAAAGTTCAGTATTTTTGTATTGGCATCGAAATATACTATAAGTACTAAAAGTATGTACTAATTAAGTACTAAGTCACGCAGAATGTCTATTTCACACATTATATCAAAAGTATTCAAAATTCGTAAATCCACACCCAAGTTGCCATGGGAAAGGGATTACAATATCAGATGGTGACTGGGCTAGAATTCTTAGGAATGGAAGGAAAATGTCAAGAGAACTACGTACAAGGTTGATTCAAAATTATAAATAGAATATATTGGACACCATCGAGACTGTTTAGGGTCGGCTTGACTGATGGTCCTGAATGCTGGAGGTGTCAGGATAGAGACGGTAGGCCTACACTTATACACATGCTTTGGGGCTGTTCCAAAATTCAGGAATATTGGACCGCTATACATGAAAGACTGGAGAGAATAGCGGGCCTACACATTCCTTTTTCACCCAGTCTGTTCATTCTGGGGGATCCTGCCACATTGAGGCACGTTGCTCCTCCTTTAGCTGAATGGATACAAACGGCCATCATGTCAGGTAGGAGGCTGGTGGTCAAGGACTGGAAGGCCCCATCTGCACCTGCACCGTCCCTTTGGGACGCCTCCATGGGACTATTGGCCGCATACGAGCGACTGTCATACAGGCTGCTCAATATGACTCAAAATGGGGCTTTTACCATATGCATGTATCAGGACTCTGAATAGTTTCTAGCTCTGAGTGAGCTCTGAACGGGCTGCAACGTTGGAAAAATATATTGAAGTAATGTCTGGAATTGGGGCTGGGGTGGACTGCGGGATATTTCTGTGCATCTGTAGTATTGTATTGTTTTGTTTGTTTTATTTTGTTATGTGTTTATGTTTAATTTTTAGTTTTTTTGTGCATCTGTAGTATTGTATTGTTTGTTGTATTGTTTTGTGTATTTCTTTGGTTGTCTCTTGTCAATGTTTTATACATATGGAAGAAAATGAATAAAGTACAAATCATTAAAAAAAAAGTATTCAAAATTCATCAAAATCTTTCAAAAGAATAGCTGTTCTACATACACAAGCTCACAATATGATGTGATGTGTTGTGAGCTTGTAGATAAAGATAAAAATATGACTTAATTAGTTTTCTTTATCTAATCTACAAAGTGTTATGGCTGGCACCACACCGGAGGACAATCCAAAAATAAGTATTGTATTTACATACTTGAATAATAGTAATTAAGGAATTGAAGTTTCCAACTGAAATTGGCAGGGAAACATGCTGCCCAAAACGTATAACCAAAATAAAGAAATTAATTCTCTCCTGCGGCCGCCCCTGCAGCCTGTGGAGAAAAGCTGTCTGAACGGCCCAGGCCGTAGCGTAACGGTCTGGGCACCGGACTGGTGATCCAGTCGCGGTGTGCCGCGGGTTCGACTCCCGGACCCGACACGGCCTTTACCGCATGTCATCCCCCATCTCTCTCCCGTTTCCTGTCAGCCTACTTTCTATCCCTTAAAAAAAAAATCAATAAAGGTGTAAGCCGCAAAAAAATATCTTAAAAAAAAAAAAAAAAATGTCTGAACTGAAGTGCTGTGAGAGCACTTAAATAGTGTTTGGAGAGACAATGGCGAGGTGTCTCCCCTTCCACTAATCATCTCTGGTTCCGCCCTCCAACACTGCAAAATGGACTTGTTAAAGTCACAGCCACACACACACACAGAACCCCATAGTAGACTAACTAAAACTGTCAAATACTTAAAAGTATTAATATGACAAAGAGTAAAAAGTACAATATTTGTCTCTGACATGTAAAGGAGTCAGTAGAAGTATAAAGTATTGGAAAATTGAAATACTCATAGTCAAGTAAACATACGTCAAAATTGTACTCATTCATTAACCAAAATCACATGAACCTGAGCATTCCATCTGGGGCAAAGGAATAGCAGATCTACAATTTCACAATGCATCACATTGCAACAGAATGTGAACTTGTATATCTGATAGTTCTACAATGTATTGTAGTTCTACAATCTACAATGTGTGTGTTTTAGTTTTTTGCTTTTGTTGTTGTCCTGTCTTTGTTTTTTGTATCATTGTGGGAAAAAATAAAAGATGTATGACACGTTTGTCTTTAAAAAAAAAAAATAATAATGCAGAAGAGTCCCGAGACAAAATGGTTGTGCGGTTCCGTCACGGACCCGGAGTCACATCTTGTGGATGGAACCGTGACCGAGCCGGGTCGGATCCCGCATATTTTCGGGTCTCAGGTTTACCCGAAGAGCTCTACTGTAGTGCTTAAAGGGACATTTCACCACTGGAAGAAACTCCGGGCACTCAATGTTAATAGTATTTGTAGTAGCACAATTAGAAATTTGCACTCTATGGCCAGAAAAACAATGGTGTCTGTGTATGACTAGGGATTGACTGGATTGATGGATTACTACAACAATGACCATTCTATTTTTCTATTGTGAATTTTCTTGTTATTATTCCTGTGCAGCACTTTGTGGCTCATGTCTAGAAAGGTGCTATATAAATAAAGTTATTATTATTATTATAATGCTTTTGTGCATTCACTCCACCTTGTGGAGAGGGGGAGGCCTGTCAAGTTGGCCAAATTCCAATACTCAAAATCTCGGCCACTCGCTCACCACACTTAAGAAGACCTTAAGAGGCGGCTGTTCATAACTACTGTGGAGTCAGTACTGCTGTATGCTGTATGGGGCCGAGACATGGACCCTCACAGTACAACAGGAAAAAGCCTTGGATGGAGTCTACAAAAGAATGCTACGAATGGCACTAGGTGTCACATGGACAGACCGCATCAGAAATGTGGACCTCTATGGGGACCTACCACGGGTCACAGACAAAGTCAGAGAAAGAAGGATGAGGCTGGCATGGCACTGTGTCAGGCACCCAGAACTTGAGGCAAGTAAATTGACTATGGGACCCAACCCAGGGCAAAGCCAGGAGGGGAAAGAAGCGTACCACCTATGTAGACGTGCTGCGGCGCGACAACTAGGCTGACAACACTGCAGAGCTCAAGAACCTGATGTTGGATAGGAAATTGTGGAGGGAAGCGATCCAGAAATCCCGAGTTGGTGTTGGCTAGACCTTACTCTCGCACCAACTTGAACTAACTGTACTCAAATTCATTATGACAATACTGAACCTCTTTCTCTCACCTCCCTCCCACTATTTATTTATTTCTCTCCTCCCACCCCCCTTCTCTCCTGGCGTTCTCATTCCATCTCCCTCCCTTCCTCTCACTCTTATCTCTTTGACACCACTTGTAATGTCCTCTTTTTTCTATGTCACCTTTCCTCTCCCCTCATCCATCCATCCATCCATCCATCATAGTGTCTCTTTTCCTCATCTCAATTCCTCCCATCTTCCCCATTGGGCTGGAATGTAACTAAAGTAACTTGTACTTAAATACAATGTTGAGGTAGTTTTACTTTATTTGAGAATGTCCCTTTTCAGTACTTTATACTTCTACTCCTGTCTCAGTGGCATAGTTACTCCACTACATTTATTTATGTGACAGCTTTAGTACCTTGTAATTTGTAGATTTAGATTATTATTACAAAACATAACGCTTATGTCCTTTTTTTCTTTTGTGAAGTGGTTAAACATAAATTCACAAGGGAGCGTACCTATGTTCCCCAGGTTCTATGTTCCACTTCCCCACCATGCAAAAAAGGTTGTTTGTTTAATTGTTCCCCACTTAGAATAAACCTAAACCAGAAACATAATTCTAGTAAGACGTATTTATGCAGTCTTAGTGTTAATTTTAGTAGCAAATTCTGATTTAAGCTCAGTCTTTTGAACAATCACTGGCATAAAATAAACAAAAACATAATTGCTCAGACTCTTCAACAAAGATGGCAAAAACAAACATTATTTGTTCTATACATTATTGTAAAAAACTCCTTAAACCAGAAACCTAACGCTAACCCTAAACCCTAAGGTAAGTGGGGAACATAGAACCTGGGGAACATAGTAGGGATGACCCCCATTCACAATGCATGATATGATATAAAAACTACTTTAAAAACTAGTGCAATATATATATATATATATATATATATATATATATATATATATATATATATTCTACAGTTTGTAGAATATCAATTCTACAAACTCTTTAGTTTGTCGATTTTCAGAAACATTTTGTCAAAATGTGAGTTATTTTACTCTGGTACTTTTAATTTTTATGCCAATACTTTTCTACTACTGTAATAACGGACCTTTGCTTTGTCACAGAGCGTTTCTAGATTGTGTTATAGCTACTTCTACTTAAGTAAAACATCTTGAGTACTACCTCCTCCACTATTGATCTTATCCTACGTCCCATCATGGCCTCCACCTTCTGCCTCGCGGTTCCGGACTTCCTTCACCGCCCTGCTGCCTCCCACCCCCCCAGCAGACGAGCAGAAGGATGGAGAGAGAGATGAATCAAAGGGGGGGCAGAGGAGGAAGCTCCACCTCTGCGCTGTCGTGATATCGAACACCACTCATCCGCCGTCGGCACCACACTAACAAATTGATTGCGGTTACACTGGGCCACTTGACGGGTCTGCCTCGCACCCCCCCCCCCCCCCCCCCCCACACGCTTGCATTACTATTCTTGTGAGGTTATCAACATTTTAGGCCAGCATTTCAAAAATCCATTTAGCCATCTTTAACCCTAACCCTGTGTTATATTTAGTTGACTGTAAATAGTTGATCTACAAGCTCACAACACAAGCATTATAAGTTTCTAAGTCTGCAACTTGCGGTGCACAACCACGTAAATATCAGGCATAACTCCAACCAAAATCCTAACCCTATAGAACATGAAACTTTTTCTAAATGTAAGCCTAACATTTCATTATTATTTTTTTCTTTTTTCTTTTTACACTATTCTCATGTGGAAATGTGGCCCTCACAAGCCTGTTAACACACACACACACACACACACACACACACATGCACACGCACACGCACACACACACACACACACACACACACACACACACACACACACACTCTCTCTCTCTTCTCGTTCTTACATTTTTCTTTCTATCTGTGGCGATAGAAGAGCAACAGCGATCTTGACATTAATGATCAATTTAAGAAATACATATTGAGCACAGTTCCCGGGAGAAATTTGTAATCAAGAAGCACATCGATCCCTGGCGCATTATTCTGTACTTGGCCATGATTGCCACTAAGAAGACGTGCAGTGGCGCTTGATTGTAGTGCGATACATCACAGAATAAAAATTGTTTGGGTTGGGATAAAGGGGGAGACAATGAGTAAGGCTTGATTTGCAATGAGTTTCTTGGAGAAATACTATAAGAGTCAGGCTCTGAGTGAGATATTTGTTATAGGCTACTGATAAACCTGAAGCTGGGACACAAAGTTCTGATGGAGTTGTAGTTTAGTGTATCTGATGTATCTGTGTCTAATTTGTGTAGTGTGGGTGTGTCAAGACAATGAAAAACAAATACAAAACCATGGCATGTCATGTTTACCACGTATAGTGGTGCTATAGCTGCAAAGACATGGACTTCCAGTTCACAATCACCCACTGTCACTGCATATATATCTGTCCGTCTGTGTGAAGTGAGGGGCGCTCTTATCATCGTACATCATCATGACGTAACATGTCTATATTTGATGGTAAACACTTCCATCCAGCCAACTCGGACGGCACGTGCCTTGTTTTCAAAGTGATGTAAAAAAATAAAATCAAAAGTCATGCATGTAAAAACCATTCTTTATTGAGTTGAAAGTGAAACAAAACAAGTGCTCCCTCTGGTCCATCTGGTCTGAGGATTAAACTGTGTTGATCTGGGTCCCATAGACTTAACTAAATAAATAGAATTGTGTCCACTACAGTGATTCTAAACCTTTTTAATTCAAAGGACCCCCTGTTTCATATGCATTATGCATTATTTATTTGATCATAATGATCACATTGACTGCCACGATTGTATCAGTGTCTGTCCATTCATGTGCCATGGTTTAAAGTGAGGTGCCTTAGTCTCCGGACCCCATGATGAGAAACAGTGGCATACAATATAGATGTGTAGTTGTTCCATTGTGTATGTGTTGTTTTTGGTGTGTGTGCGTATGTGTGTGTGCGTATGATTGTGTGCGTGCGTGCTTGCGTGCGTGCGTGTCACTGTGTGCATCTCTATGCAGCTTCTGCATATGAGGATATCTGCATCCCTCTGCGGGCTTCCTTCCGCTAAACAGCCCCTCCGCCAGCGCTACGGAGAAGCAGACCGCATCTGTCATCTCCACCACAGCCAGTTCCGCCGCCAGCTGTGGTTTCACAGCTAACACAGCGGCCTGCCGGGAGCCGCCGCTAAATCGGGACCCCTGCTGTCGAGGCTGGATCAACAGGGGCCCCCCAAGGGCCCCCGCTTAAAAAAAAGGAGAAAAAAAAGGAGGGAGGGGTGCATTAGAACTAAACAAATACGAATAGCAGGCCTCAACCCAGCAGAGAGCGCATCACAAAGCTAATGGAGCGTTCGCGCTGTTTAGACTTACATAAGGGATTTTCTATTTCTTCGTTTAAAGAGGCGAGTGTACTCATGTATGTCTGTGAGTGTGACTGTGTGTGTGTGTGTGTGTGTGTGTGTGTGTGTGTGTGTGTGTGTGTGTGTGTGTGTGTGTGTGTGTGTGTGTGTGTGTGTGTGTGTGTGTGTGTGTGTGCATGTGCGTACGTGCATGCGTGCGTGTGTGTGTGTTTGGGAGGGTTGGCTACATGGACTTACATTTTTGTACACGTACATATATCTTCATTTGTGTATAGCACATCATACCTACAGTATATGTAGCTAAGCTTGTATTATATATCCCTGGATGTGCACCTCACTCTGTCTGCATGAGTGTAGGTCTAACTTGTCACCCTTGTTTGCCCCCCCCCCCCCCCCCCCATCTCATATCACAGAGGAGTTGTGTATACACAATACACTGCACTTCCCCCTCGCTAGCAGGAGTGGACCTATCCACATGCCCTTAGACCAGATGCGCCAAAACAAAAACACACTGGTGTGCCCTAGGATCCAGGGGCCTATTTCACGAAACTTGGATTAACTAATCCAGGATTTAGGCCAAAGCCAGGCTTTTTAAATCCTGATCTTTACAGCCTGGTTTATTCCGTTCCACTAAAGCCAAGCGAGGCTCAGAATTGGCGGATTTGGCGAGCCGGGATCAGCAAGCCTGGCTTAATAGACAGTCTGGCTTTTTGTCTCTAGACCCATTATGTGGATCACAGATTTACTGATCCTTCTTCTTCATGGGGTATTAAGGCAGTTTGCATCCTTAATAGTTGCATTACAGCCCCCTTCTGTATATCTCATTATCTTTACTAATCTATTCAAGACTTACTGATACAAGGACTTAAGCTTCTAAAATAAATACTGCTGCTGTAATTAAAGAGAGAACATACTCTCAATAGTGGATAGACTGAATGATTAACTACCCCAAAAATATAGTTTACATTTTACCACTACTATTAACAGAATTCTTAATATTGTAAGCATAATGATATTGTCGCATTGTGATATTTGGCCATAACTCCCTCCTCTGAGGGAGCTACCTTTGGGGAAGGGGGTTGTTGTCCAGACAGGGGCCAGACTGGTGAGGGTCATGGGTTCATGTAGCATGCCAAAGTTTGTGCTATTGCCATTGAGAATGCATTGGGCGTTTAAGTTAAATAACTCAGAAACTACAAAACATTTCAAAGTAAAAAGTTCCAGCATGTGTCTCCACAGTAAGCTGAATTTTACAAAGTGTGAATGGAGTTTCTAGGTGAAAGTGATTTTTTGAAGTGCCACTATCTGCCTATAAATGTCTCAAATTTGAAAGCACTATATTTCTAAAACTATGAAACATTTCAAAGATTCCTTTTCAGGCACACATGTCCACCGTAGGATGAACCTAAATAGGTTTGAATGGGGTTTCTAGGTGTAAGTATGTAGGACTAGTAGTGGGTGAAACGTTACAATGGTAATATGTTGTAAAACAATGAGTAATGGTAATATTTAGTGGTTTTCACTTTTACAAAAATAATAATAATAATAATATAATATAATAATTATTCTTAACCGTGCACTGCACTTGCACGACAGCAAACCTATTCATGGGGAACATTCACCAAAAGCAGCTGATCTACAAGCTCACAAGCTGTCATGATGTTGTGCAGCCTATATATTTTGGTTATTTGATTTTATATAGTGCTTAAATTAGTCCTTTAATGCAGACCGATACAAATAAGGCAACATAAACCCATAATAATTGAATAAGTCTGGAAAACATCATTGGTTTGTGATCAGTTTGACTGCTTAATGAACAGTAAAGACATCAGGATTAGGTTAAACCTGGCTGTTAGCCTGGTCCGGAGCAGGCTAAATCCAAAGCATTAGTTTCCATGGTAACTAATGTAGCATCACTTTCATGAAACCGAATCAAGCCTCAACATATCCAGGTTAACTGGTTAAATTAATCTGGCAAGATCAACCAGCTTTCATGAAACCGGTTAATCACTGATCCAGGATATATTAAGCCAGGATATGTGTTAAAGCCCGGCTTAATCTCTAATCCAAGTTTCGTGGAACGGGCCCCAGGTGTGCCTTGGGATACAATAACCACACAATATTATTGTAATATATATACAATTATACAAGAAGTTATGAATCATTTTTATAACTTATTTCCTGTGACATGCAACAAATTGTCGGGCCAGTAGGGAATAGAAAAGAGGACTCGCTGTCAGGAATTAGAGCACAACACACACACTTCAGGTTGCAAAATTGTGGGATACAAATTAAAAAAGAAAACACACACACCCTTCGGGTCACGTGTTTGCTTGCATTTTTTATGAGATTACACAGGATTTATGAATAATCTTTAATAGCTTTGAATACATACAGTACGAATGTACATTCATTTTAAGGCCGCAAAAGTGTATAAGGTGCCCACATTTCTCATGTTTGTGTGCTCAGTCACTCAGTCAGTAAGTTTATAAGTTTATAACACCTTTACGTCCTATACTTCATCACATGACTAATAGCAAAAATATAGTGACTTGCCCAAAATAGGGAACCAGGTTGAAAGTGGTTAAACACGTACCGGTAGTTCACTTTCTATCAATTACACACCCCATAAAGCCTTGAATTGATGGAGATTTGAATTTTATTATTATAATGTGTGTGTGCGTCTATGTGTCTGTGTGTGTGTGTGTGTGTGTGTGTGTGTGTGTGTGTGTGTGTGTGTGTGTGTGTGTGTGTGTGTGTGTGTGTGTGTGTGTGTGTGTGTGGTGGGTGTGTGTGTGTGTGTGTGTGTGTGTGTGTGTGTGTGTGTGTGTGTGTGTGTGTGTGTGTGTGTGTGTGTGTGTGTGTGTGTGTGTGTGTGTGTGTGAATGTGAACTACTCCTTTAAGAGCTGCTAAATGAATGTCTTTCCATTCTCATTTTAAAATATAAAATAAAAGAATGGCCAGACAACTTCACCAGACCACTCTACTGTGTCTGGTATCCACTGAAAATATCAATCACTAAAGACGTTTTAAAAAAGTCAAAACCAGTTCAAGTATAAATATATTGTGGGATCTCAGTAGCAAAACCCAGATATAGCAAATGCGTTGCCATGGGAACCAGTGACGCTGGACATTGAACTATCTCACCTGTTTGTGGATACCTGAGGAAGGAAGAACTATTTGTAATAGTTGCCACAGACCCAGCCCCACCAGTGTGGTCCCGGGTCAGTGGAGGGGGGGAAACTACTGTTTGAACTGAATAACTAATAATTCATTCTGATGATGTTTTTCTGTTGCCTATTCTCCCTGGCTCGCTCCTAATTTCTGTATCAAAGTAATAAAAGAGGCTGCGCACCTCAATTGTGAACCTTGCCAACCTGTGTCCCAACTGAGTGTCTGTATCAGACCTTCACAATATATTACTGCTGGGCCGTAATCCGCGTTAACGTGCTGCGTTAACGCAAGACAACTCATCGCCGTTAATCTATTCTCAAAGTTGGGTCTGGGAGCTGGGTCTGCATAGTGGCCAGGAGGCGGGCTGCGTGTGTGTGTGTGTGTGTGTGTGTGTGTGTGTGCGCAGGGGCGGATTATCCAACGGGCTTGTTGAGCCCAGGGGCCTCTGAGCTAGGGGGGGCCCTGAGCTGGGAACAGCCCATAGATCTGAAGTACCGTTAGTCCGAACATGCACTGCTCCCGTGCTTGCGGTTAGGTTTAGGTTTGCTCCCGTGCTTGCGGTTAGGTTTAGGTTAGGGTTAGAGATAGGGATAGTCATTTCGGAACAATGAACCTTCTGACTAATGACACGGCACCCCTGAGCTTCAGCCTCCACGTGACCACGTTGCTGTCACACGGAGGCTCAAGCTTAGGGGCCCCCAAAAAGTAATAACAGTTATTACCTTTGAACCTTTTGTCAGTAATGGGCTTATCATGTCAATCGAATTGCGCCAAATACTGTTATCCATGACAGTAGCAGCCTGCTGCCTCCTGCTAGCTCTTGTGCTACGCTTTGTTTGCTAAAGCATCATCCATGCATAACAACCAAAACAAACACAGCTAGGACTAGCTTTGACGGTTGATTTCGTGACTGTGAGAGAGAAACAAGCAACCAGGTCTATGAAAATGTTAACAAGCCAGATCAAGTCAGAAAATCTGAAAAAGTCAGAACATTAGTCTAAAATAAGCAACTATAGTGCTGACTGTCAAACATCATTGTCCAATGTTGTTTTGTTCTCAAACATTTTCATGTCAAGGACCACCAATATTTTAAAGAAACTTTAAAGAGAAACAAGTCCAAAGTAGCTTATAATGACTAGACTTGGCAACACTGTGAACAGTTCTACAAGCTCACAATATGAAACATAAGGTATTACTAGGCTAGTTGTATTAATATCCATAATTATAGGGCTCCTGGTCTAATGGGCCTGAGAAACCCGTTCTCAAGGTCTGGTCATTATTTAGGTAGCGCACACATTTTTTATGCCTTCGGCAGAGTTCAAATAAGACATTTTAATCTAGATTAATTCCAGGATTGCAGTGAGATTAATCTAGATTAAAAAAAGAATCTATGCCCACCACTAATATATATATATATATATATATATATATATATATATGCATGCAGAGGCATGCTATAGACATGCTGTTATAATTTGTTATAACAGTTGAGGTTCTATCACATGCATGCAACACAGTGAGAAGACCTGCCATAATGTGTCAAATCAACTCATCACTTGGTCTCTGCTTACCTGTTTATGTAGTGAGGTGTCAGAAGCTCAGGAAATGAATGTAAGTGTGTGTGTGTGTGTGTGTGTGTGTGTGTGTGTGTGGGGGGGGGGGGGGGGGGGGGGGGGGGTGTGTGTGAATATTTATATGCCAGACATTTGTTCCTATCAAACTCCTGTCCCAGCAGGAGTCTTACCTGTGAGCAGAAGATGAAAGAGGTTTTTGGATAGATGGCTGCTGTTGCTGTCATTCTCTTTATTTTGCATCACCCAGTGTAATCTCCTTAATGCATAATCATACAGCCCGTTATCACAGAAGAGACCACAGCAGCTCCATGGGTTGGTTATGTGCAATGACACAAAAATATAAATAAATAATGTTTCCAAATCCATACGTGTGTGCGTGCGTGTGCTTATATGTGGGGGGAGGGTTCTTTTCGCCCTCAGAATTTAGCCAATTAGGTACACTACAATGAATGAAATGAATAATTATGACAAATAATAAATACGTAACGTTTGCGTTATTTATCTCTTCTCTTTCATCCTTGTCATCTTCTTTTATCTTTTCTTTTATCGTTCTGTGAGTGAGTGAGTGAGTGAGTGAGTGAGTGAGTGAGTGTGTGTGTGTGTGTGTGTGTGTGTGTGTGTGTGTGTGTGTGTGTGTGTGTGTGTGTGTGTGTGTGTGTGCTGTTGACACAATCGGTTCTTTTGTTTGTTGTTCAAACCCAGAGGGATTTAACGGAGTACTGACACCGTGCTTTGCCCCTGGAACTGAACTGTTTGACTCAAGGCATACTGAGTCGTTCATTTTTTCTCTTTTCTCCTGTGCTGAGTGCCTGAGTGTAATTCTCACAGATAAAGCATCCTTGTCCAACACAGCCAAGTGTAGCAGTTGCTTAGGCAACAGACTATCCCATCTAATCCAAGCAGTTCTTGTGCTCCAGGGGGAGTTTGAATACCTTGTCTGACTGCAAGGCTTCCACATAGCTCTCAAGTTATTAGCCTTAAATGTTGTGAATGTAATTTTACACAACATTCTGTGTAAACCATTCACTGACGTTTGGACGACATTAAGTCAGTTTAGAATCAGTATCATCTTTATAGTCTTAACAGTTACCGGTACTCCCAATAGTCTAGAGTGGGGGACTGCCCATAAGATCGACATCCCGTTAGTCCGACCTGCGTGGCCGGTTAAGAATGAGGCATGGCCGGTTAGGACTGAGTTTAGGGTTAGCCACCTACATGGCCGGTTAAGACTGAGATTAGGGTTAGGGATAGTGTTAGTAATCAGTTGGACTAGCGGGAGGTCGGAACAATGACATGTTACCTTAGAATGGACTATACAAAATGACTCCCAATAGTCTAGAATGGACTATATGAAACACGAAAGTATACAACCGAGAACATGACACGTGTTTGCCTTCCGTGAAATGCTAATGTGAGAGGAGAGTGAAAAGGGCCTTGATGCCAAATTATCAACGACGACCTGAAAGTCATCACACTGTCTTTGTTCTTTTTATTGTGTTGCTGTTACAGTTTTGGAGCATTAAGAGGCGGGTTCATGCGTTTGGTCCGACATACCATTGGTCCGAACGACAACCTACCTCAAACCCTCACCCTAACCCTAACCTCCCACGAGGCAGCACACCTAAACCTAACCCTAACCCTCTCCCGACCCTTAACGCACCTCGGACCAATGCTCCTTCGAACCAATGATATGTCGATTCAATGTATGCCTCCCTTAAGAGGCAGGTTCTGAACTACAGTGCACTGGCACTGTAGTTCAGAACCTTTTTACATGTTAAACATTTTAAACAGTGGAATATGTCTAGCCGTGTGCTACAGTTACGATTGGAAGTAATTTAGACGCAGCTTTGCCGTTTTCCATTTACAGTATGCATAATACAGAAATCTCACACAGAAAACTGCAAAAACCCCTCACTTTGAGATTTCCTCTTTCTAAGTGACAGATGGATCTTTGACAATATTACAGGAAAGGCAGCTGGGATGCCTGATTAGTTCCAGAAAGTACATAACCTGAATACAGTGACACCACCTTTTTTCAGACAAATAAAATATAAATATTGCATTGCAATTTGTAATAGTAAAAGTAAATTACACACAATAAAGTAAAACACAATGTCAAATATCAAATCAGTCCACTTGTCCTCTTAAACAAGATAAACCTATAGCTAGGGCTGGCCTGACCCGCTAAACAAAGTTTATTAATTTATTGCCAATCAATTATAATAAACAGCACACACAAGTTACAACCATAACAATTAAAAACAATTTTCGGTGGAAACAAAATCGCCTTTTGCTCAGAGTGCTCCCACTAAGGAAAGTAGGCTTTCTAATGACACAACCAGCTTTTGTTTTGGTGAGTAGCAAAAACTTTATTTTTATTTATGCTAAAGACGAGAGGCTGGTCTGCATTCATGCGAGCAGCGGAAGTCGAGAGTAACATAGCTCTAAATGCAACGCATTAGAGCTATGGACCAGAGCTAGGTTTGGGGGTAGTTTTTGACCAAAACAGAGTTCCCCCGATATCCAAAGATCTTGGCCCAGCAGCCAGCACTGCCTACATGTGTGCATATTTGAGCAAAGAGGAACGTGGCTCATTGCCAACGTTGTCTTTAAATTGCAAATTGTGTTTCACTATAGTTGAATCATTCTTGACAGAAGGACATACAAACACACATGCAGAACCATTACAATAGTTTTGCAATAACTTTGTATGTCATACTCTTTATATAGGCCTACCCCACAACCTGCTAGCAGGTTTAAACATTCACTCCAATAAATAAACAAATACTCTTTGCATTGCCATTTTTTACACAACATCAATCGACAGGGCCTTCTGTGGCCGGCCCTACCCTAACTGGAATGCTCTCCCAGTCCCCAAACATATCCGAGATGCCCCCTCACTTCCTACCTTCAAATCTGCACTGAAAACCCACCTGTTCAGAATCGCATTTTCAAGCTGATGTGTTTTTAAACTTGTTATATGCACCGTTTTCTTGGTTTTACTCTTTTAATGGTTTTTTCTAATGAAGTTGTCTTTTTTCCTGTTCCCCCCCTGGCCCCCACACATGTAAAGCATCTTTGAGTGTCATGAAAAGCGCTATATAAGTCTCAGATACACCTTTTATCCGATCTTGGCTGTACACCTGGTCCAGTACTGTATTGGCAATTGGCTCACAGTAAGATTAAGATTGCACTTATCTTTCATCATGAGTTTGGTTGCAAATGGTTGAACCATTGTCCTGTGCACTGCCTCATATTATGCACTTTCATATGACCATATAGGCTTAGTGCTGTAGAGTGTAGAGTAGCAGAGTTTCCACAAAGACTGGCCTGACATGCTTTGATGGAAGATACTTTCCTCCCTTATGAATTCCCTGCTTTGTTTCAACCATTTTTGCAGAAAGGATCAAGTAGCCTAAGTGTTCATCATGCCACAATGTAACAGTATATCAAACAACATATAGCCTATTTGAAATCTCCTGTTATTATTCATGTGAAGGGAGCTACTTTTGTGCATTTAATATACGTGCATATCATATAATGATGAAAATGGGGTGTTAGGGAAGCACAAACTCACTTGTGGGGATATAGAGCATCCCTAATGTGGAGCTATAGTGCCATCATATGGCTATCAGAGGTACTGTAATAATTGAGCCGTTTCAGGAGCCGAATTTTACTTATATAAAACATTTAAAAAATATAAAAGCTGAAACCACAGGAGATGGCTCAGTAGATAGATGTAATGGATGAGAAGAGGAGCATAATCAGCTGTGCTCTCAAATGAACACTTGATCTAATTAGTTCCTTAAAATATCTTAAATGGCCTGTAGCATAATATTTTAGGGCTGATCAAATTAAGGGGCTGGAAAATGGGAGATGTCTGTTGAAATGGAATGAAGCTGCCCCAAACTTTAATATAGGGAAAATAGAGACTATGACATGCGAACAGCTCCCCATCGCACTCTTCTGTTTAACTTCATGTCACAAAGTGATGAGCTGAACAAATCTTACCACAACATCTACTGCTGGAGAATGAATATGGATTGCTGCGTATGTTGCAATATTTTTAATTTTTAGCAGGGGACCAGCTGAATTTTCATCTGGGCCTCCCTCACCTGGTCATTTGAAACTAGGCCTGTGTGTTGATAGCATACACCAGACTATTGTTTTTGTGACACTTCTTTTTCCTCCGGAGTAATCGAATAATTGAATCGAGTAATCGAATAATCAAATCGAACTTCCGTTGTGAATAGCCGAACGTTTGTAGCAGCTAATTGGCCGTTGTTGGTTATGTAACCAATCTATGTTTGAAAACCGGGGCCCCTCTGTCGCGGTCTAAAACTGTACTTTATCGCCTACTATTACTACTAGGAGGGGACGTGACCATTTACTCAAATGCTAAGATTTTATGCTCGCTTTCAGTAGTGTGTGTTGAAACAAACACTACTATACCTTGAGTCAATGTCACTGTGGAAGGAGATATAAGGTGGCAAACTTAAAAGAGGGTCCAAGGCAGCTCTGTCCAGTTGAAGTAGAAAAAATCCTTTATTTCATATTAAAAGGGTTAAAAACACAACCAACGTGTTTCGGCCTGCATGGGCCTTCATCAGGGTCAACTAAAGATGACTGTTTGACACGTCATTAAGTAGTGCCAGTAATCAGCATCTCATTAGATCACATGACTTTACATCATCATTTGAATAATACAGAAAATACAACAAACACCTGGATGTGCACACCTGACTATTACAGACCATTAGTAAACTGAAAATTACCTACAAAAAAAGATATATATAATCAAATGGAAATACAGTATATAAATAGAGAAAAAAAGTATAAATGTCTGTATGTTATACTATGTATGAGGATGGAGGGAGATGGAGAGAAGTCACTGTAGAGTGTAGTAAGTATGGAACTTTTATAGGAAGGGAGAGAAATCGACGTCATCATTTATTTAAAGCCGCGGACAAAGCCAACTCGGATCGTGACAAATCATGACAATGAACACAATGTTTTGGGCCGATCAAATAATTTATAAGAAGAAAAACAAAACAAATAGTGTTGTCTCCTGCCTTTATTTTCTTCTAATGATTTGATCGGCCCAAAATATTGTGTTCATTGTCATGATTTGTCACGATCCGAGTTGGCTTTGTCCGCGTCTTTACCGTCTTTAATAAATACTGCATTGGGATTAATTTCCTGGGCCACTCGTTGTTTGGATTTGTGTGTCCAGCTACCTTATAGTGTTCTGCCATTGGGTAGTTTGGGTTTCACTACTCCGGTGTGAAACACTACTCTTGAGCAGTGTTGTTCAAGTTACTTTTAAAAAGTAAAGAATTATAGTTATAGTTACTTATCTAAAAAAGTAATTTGTTACTTTACTTTACATTACATTAAATTATGAAAGTAACTACTTTACTTTACTTTAAAAAATAATAATATAAAAAACGATTTAAAAGAAGGTTTTTTGTTCTGTCCATATATCTGCAGTGATAGAGAGATATTCAAATTCATCAAATGTATTTTTGAGCTCATCTTCCATTTTAGAATATTCACTGTTCAGGTAGCCTATTTGGAAAATGTATTTCTGCACATTGGCCCTGCTTTCACTGGTATTTTGCTGACCAAGGAACAGACTCCACCGTTGAGAGGGGAAGCATTTCCTCAACAACATAGGCTACCTAGCAATCATTTTGTCAAGTTGACTCTTGGTGACATGCTACTGTGGCGATTTAAAATCGATATTTCCAACAAACAAACCATCCGATCTCGCTGTTATCCGCATTTGCCATTGTAGCGTGTGGTAATAATGTTCGTTCAACCGGCGTTTTCTGTGTATGCGTTACTTTGTGTGTCTGTGTCATAGACTGTAGGTCTGCGTTTACCTACAGGCATAAGAAAAGACCTGCCCTACTCTGTCAGACTGTCTCTGATTGGCTTACCCTGAAATCTGGCCCTACGTTAGCCAATCAATGACCTCTTCTGCGACGTGCTTTGTTCATGGCTCAGAGGCTAGTATGAGAGGCAGAGCACAAACAAAACTGTCAACACAGAGAGCGCTCTCTCTCAGCAGCAGTCAGCACTGAGACGCCTGTATGACAGTCTGACTCACGGAGCGAAGTTGACATAATAACGCCATAACGCGGTTAACACACGCACAGTAACTATAACGCCGTTATGGAATGGGGAAATGTAAAGCGTTAGGTTACAAGTTATTGCAAATAGTTTCGTTATGTAACGTAACGTGATGTAAGGGCGTTACTTACAACACTGCTCTTGAGTTACCCTAAAATGTTATCCCCACAAACACTACATAATAAACAGTATAAAAACTTGACACACTAACTTTGCAAAGCTCACAGTCAAGGCTTTATTATCCCTTTTTGGTCGGAAACCCCTTTTGGTGTTTTAAACATTATGTTATAATTTAGCTATTGAAAAATAGCAGATCTACAAGCTCATAGCTCATAGCGAAAACGTAGAAGTTTTTTTTTTTAATTTGAGGTCAGGCCTAAATGGGTTAAAGATGAACATTTCGACAGAGCCTTCATCAGAATTAATTACATAATAAACAGAACACTGTTTTCAATTAAACAGGACAGTTTTCAATAGAACAGTTTCCAGAAGGTTCCGAGTTTGGTTATTGTACCGGAATGTTCTGGGAAGCAGGAAACAGTTCTGTTGGACAGATTGTAATGGATGAATTACACTGGGTCAGGCTGGGTAGAAGCAAGGTTATTATAGTTAACTAAAACTAACGAAAAAACTAAAACTAAATAAAATAAAAACATTTTCGTTAACTGAACTAAATAAAAACTAGAAAACTAAAACGATCGCTAACTGAAACTGTACTGAGTGACCATCCCAGTGAGCTAATATATAGAGAAACGTTTTTTCCACCCTTGGTGTGAATGCACTATTCAAAGCACTTAAAGGTATATTCAGTGATTTCACTCAAAAAACCTTAGGTTTCGTTTTTGGCTGTGGGACCCAGCCTTTCGTCCAATCAGGATAGAGAGTCAAAAACGAAACCTAAGGTTTTTTGACCCCCAGGGGTTAACTGGGGACAGGGAGGAACTCCTTATATGGCCAGCACACTCTATAGTAGGGAGGATTATCACAACAAAACAAAAAAATAAGTGATATTTGAATTAAGTGAAATCACTGAATATACCTTTAACATTGTGAAAGAGGTTTTCTCCATTGTGGATACTCTCGTCAGATCTCCTGACTGTATCTCAGTTCAAAATGTTTTCAGTGGATTACTTCTCTCAAAATGTGGACACTCCTCTGGTGTGCCTTCAGTTCATCTGACCGACAAAAAGTCTTGTCACACTGTGTACAGTGGAAAGGTTTTTCTCCAGTGTGAATACGCTGGTGCCTCTTCACGTCACCTGAATGACTGAAACTCTTGTCACACTGTTTACAGTGGAATGATTTTTCTCCAGTGTGGACACGATGGTGTTTTTTCAGGTCAAATGACTGAATAAAACTCTTGTCACAATGTTGACAGTGGAAAGGTTTTTCTCCAGTGTGGATACGCTGGTGTGTCTTCAAATTAGCTGAACCAAAGAAACTCTTGTCACATTGTTTACAATGGAAAGGTCTTATCCCAGTCCCAGTGTGAACACACTGGTGTTTTGTCAGGTCAGATGACTGAATAAAACTCTTGTCACAATGTTGACAGTGGAAAGGTTTTTCTCCAGTGTGGACAAGCTGGTGTCTCTTGTGACAATATGAATTTCTGAAACTCTTGTTACACAGTTTGCATTGGAAAGGTTTTTCTCTAGTGTGGACACCTCCACTTGTCTCTTCCAAATCATCACTGTCTTCAGTGACTTCAGTGTCAGATTCAATTTCAACTTCTACTTCAAAGCAGTGTGAAGAGATGTCTTCATCAACTTCACCTTTAATTGCTAGTAATGTAATTGACCCAACAGGCTCCTCTGGGCCCTTTCTGAAACCAGTCCCTTGACTTGAAGTGCTCTCGGGAGGTTCCCTCGTCAGGAAGTGCCCCTCCAGCTGAATCAAGTTCCCTTGATTAGGGTGCTGGGTATAAAAAACTGTTGTTGAAATACACTCGCCCTCCTTGTGCAGAAACAGGAAACAGCCATGGTTACCATCATGCAATTGTGTTACCTGTTATTTTGTTTGTACAGTTATATTGCATTGCATCATGTATGTTTGTGTGACATGTGGATTTCATTAATATGGAAAAAGGAAATACAGCGTGACTGTCAAAAATGACATGTCATATACATCCATGGTGTTTATAAATCATTGTGTTAAAAGTTGTTTTGTTTGTGTGGTTTCAAGGGCTCTTTATTTACCCCAATGTGAAAAAACTATAAATTGTTTTTTTTAGTGAAAAAAAGATTTTTCACGGTGGGGTAAATAAAGAGCCCTTGTGAACATCGAGCGTTGTCTATTCTACATCAGATGAAGATTGTTTAGGAGTTTATTTATCATTTATTTGTGGTGGTACTTACATTTGTAGGTCGCGGTTTCCATGCGGACAGAGAGCAGAGAGTACCGGCCGACCTGCTTGGTTTCGGACGACACTTAGTATGGCGCAGCCTCGCGTGAACGCGCATATCGAGGGCAAGTGTGTCGGGCGAGTGGCGAGGAGCTGGTTTCAGAAGGGGGGCTGGTCTTTGGCATAGTTCCTCCTGTTCCTCTTTAATGTGTGGAGGCTCTGGTTCCTCCTGGAGCAGACTGGGGCTCCTCTCCTGTTCAGGAGAAACCTCTTTACACACAACGATGTGCAGGGTGGCTGGTAGCAGGAAAAATAACATGTCAATACATGTCATACAATGTCAACACTGGATTAGTAAAATGTATTTTTCTATCTTCCATGTTCCATGTACATGGCTATTACCTACTAAAGGCACTGCAAGATTTTAAGCCCCATTTTAGCCTGATTTGTGACCTCCGACAAAATTCCTGTCTCGGGCACGATTTTGAACTCCCGACAAATTAACGTGCGTCTTTTCATCTTGTAGTGTGTCAGATCAAAAAGATAAATATTCGGCCGCTGCGACGCCCAAGACAAAACGTCATCAATATTAAACATTTTATTTTGGACATTTCCTCTGCCAGTGTGACATTCCCTACGACGTGTTGGTTGCTATGACAAATGCAATGACCATTATAATTACAGCTCTTTGCAGTGAAACAAGCCGGCCCGTGTAACTCCCCACGGTCCGGAGTTTGGGATCACACCACTGTCCGGGTGTCTGTGCGCCACTTGGGCAACATTACATTTCGAGTAGACCTATCATTAAAATAATTCGGATTTTATGATAGGCCCTCTCTCTCTCTCTCTCTCTCCCCCTCCTTCAGACAAGTAAAAAAAATGATATCGATGACAATGGCGAAATCATTTTCTATTAGGTCTACCTATTATTAGTAGGCCTAGTAGTTCATTCCATATGAGTGAATTGTTTAATGTATCGTCTATATTTTGGTTATTAGGATATTTTGGTACTATAGCTTATGAACACATTGTAAGCAAACCAACTTAGGTGTGCGTGCGGGCATTGATTGATTGATTTGCAGAATACAGTACATTTCCAAAGAAAGTACAACTCACTGCAGACTCCCTTCTGATTACACTATATTTTCGCGACCATCTCCCCCGGCGAGAATATATCGGAGAATGTAAAAAACGTGTAGTGTGGCCAGTCTCAAGACAAATAAACGGCAAGGATTTATGCAATAGTCTGACAGGGTACGTCGTGAACGATAATAAAACCTTCTAAAAAATCTTGCAGTGTGTACCGGCCTTAAGACTGACCAAACAGTTACTAATAATAATAATAATATTTTAAACTTATATAGCGCTTTTCTGAGTACCCAAAGACGCTTTACAGAGGTAACAACAAATAAAAACAACTTTATTAAAAAAAAGGGGAAAAAAATAAACTAAAAGCTAAAGAACATTAAAAGACAGTGAAAAGGGTTAGCTAAATTACTACAAGTTGTTACAGGTGGTTCTGGAGAATCAAAGTTTTATTCAAAATAGTAGTAAACGGAATCGATATACCTGTATATATTTAGTAACATTTACCCAACAAATTAATTATGGTGATAGAACAAAGTTGATTCAATTGTAGTTTGAAACCAGTGTAATCGAGAAAAATTGTGCGAGGGGCACCCGCTTTCGGGCCGCGGGGTCTGGTTCGATCCCCCGGCCAATCTTGGGGACCTGTTTCCATTGTGGTCCTATAATATATAGATATTATTATTGACAGTTTTTGCCAAGATTATCTTAGTACAAATACGTACTGAGGTGTGGGTGGTATTCAGGTTCCTCCTGTTTAATAGAAATGTCTTCAGGTTCCTCCTGTTTAATAGAAACGTCGCTGGCTGAGTCTGGAGAGTTCATCTTCACCTCCAGGCTGGACTCCACACACTGGTCTAAAATGAAGGAATTGAATAATGACTTTAACTAGTGGAGAATATAACAATATTTCTTGTATGGATATATCGCTACAGTAACACACTTTAATTTTCAATACTGTGATGGTCAGGCCATTGTAAGTATTTATGAATTATTTAAGAATAATAACTTTTGAGATGTCTACTGTAGCTTGTCTGTTTCGGTATATGCCTATATGACATTGGAGTATAAAACATTCACAAAAATTGAATAAACAAAATGTGTGTGTGTGTGTGTGTGTGTGTGTGTGTGTGTGTGTGTGTGTGTGTGTATATATATATATATATATATATATATAATATAATGATATGATAATGTAATGAAGACTTGATGATTCTTGATGACTATTTCTATGATTAGATTACATTTGATGTACCATGTGTTGTTCTTGCTTACTGTAATGCCTAAATTGCAAATTGTATTATATAATAACGGTTGGGCCTAGTGACTAGTCACCATCCTCCTGTCTGCTATATTCTCTGATTCACAATTTAGGTCCCTGTACAGACAGCTGTTGAATTATACAAATATACAAATATTTAGAACAACAGTTATTCATACCATCATCCCCGTTTCTTTGTTTCCTTTTCCTCTTGCCTGCTATCGTCACCAGAGGCGTCCTGAATGGAGGAGGAAAATAAAAAGTGTAAATGGCAATTAAAGCCCAGCTGTGGTCTTTGCCTCGCAAGCCAGGTTCTCAAACACCACACCCCTTCCCACTCTTCCGGATCTGGTTCATCAGTTTTATTTAAAGAATATAACTGAATAAAATTGATGCTGCTGAGAAAGAGCAGAGAGTGTGGTTTTTGTTCATGAATTTCTATTCATGATTGCTTCATTTGGCAATGTCCAACGCATTTACATCTGAAAAAAAAGTAGTATTTTAACTGCCACAGCATTGCACTCGTAGATAGATGCCCGGGAAAACAGCCAAGTATTAATCTTGTGCCCAAAGATTGCCCAACTGTTCTGCATAGTGACGATCACCTCTATTGCTCAGCATTTTCTATTCTGTATCGGGCACTTACCGTTTAGTCGGTCCCTTCTTCTGCTTCTTCGGGTCAGTCTCCACTTCCTCTGCCTCCACCATATCTTCCAGCTCCTTGACCGACATTTCCTCTTCTCCATCCTCATGTTCTGCCATCCCTTGTCCATCCTCCTGGAGCAGACTGGGGCTCCTCTCCTGTTCAGGAGAAACCTCTTTACACACAACGATGTGCAGGGTGGCTGGTAGCAGGAAAAATAACATGATACAATGTCAACACTATTTATTTTTCTATCTTCCATGTTCCATGTACATGGCTATTACCTACTAAAGGCCGGTACACACTGCAAGATTTTAAGCCCCATTTTAGCCTGATTTGTGACCTCCGACAAAATTCCTGTCTCGGGTGCGATTTTGAACTCCCGACAAATTAACGTGCGTCTTTTCATCTTGTAGTGTGTCAGATCAAAAAGAAAAATATTCGGCCGCTGCGACGCCCAAGACAAAACGTCATCAATATTAAACGTTTAATATTTTGGACATTTCCTCTGCGAGTGTGACATTCCCTACGACGTGTTGGTTGCTATGACAAATGCAATGACCATTATAATTACAGCTCTTTGCAGTGAACAAGCCGGCCCGTGTAACTCCCCACGGTCCGGAGTTTGGGATCACACCACTGTCCGGGTGTCTGTGCGCCACTTGGGCAACATTCAATTTCGAGTAGACCTATATCATTAAAATAATTCGGATTTTATGATTCTGTCTCTCTCTGACAAGGAAAAAAATGATATCGCTGACAATGGCGAAATCATTTTCTATTAGGCCTACCTATGAATTTTTTTATGTATCGTCTATATTTTGGTTAGTAGGATATTTTGGTACTCGCTATAGTTTATGAACACATGTTGTAAGCAAACCAACTTGGGTGTGCGTGCGGGCATTGATTGATTGATTTGCAGAATACAGTACATTAACATTTCCACAGAAAGTACAACTCACTGCAGACTCCCTTCTGATTACACTATTTTCACGACCGTCTCCCCCAGTGAGAATATATCGGAGAATGTAAAAACGTGTAGTGTGGCCAGTCTCAAGAGAAATAAACTGCAAGGATTTATGCAATTTTAATCGGATAGTCTGACAGGGTACGTCGTGAACGATAATAAAACCTTCAAAAAAATCTTGCAGTGTGTACCGGCCTTAAGACTGACCAAACAGTTACTAAATTAGTACAGGTTGTTACAGGTGGTTCTGGAGAATCAAAGTTTTATTCAAAATATTAGTAAACGGAATCGATATACCTGTATATATTTAGTATCATTTCCCCAACAAATTAATTATGGTGATAGAACAAATTTGATTCAATTGTAGTTTGAAACCAGTGTAATCGAGAAAAATTGTGCGAGGGGCATCCGCTTTCGGGCCGCGGGGTCTGGTTCGATCCCCCGGCCAATCTTGGGGACCTGTTTCCATTGTGGTCCTATAATATATAGATATTATTATTGACAGTTTTTGCCAAGATTATCATAGTACAAATACATACTGAGGTGTGGGTGGTATTCAAGTTCCTCCTGTTTAATAGAAATGTCTTCAGGTTCCTCCTGTTTAATAGAAACGTCGCTGGCTGAGTCTGGAGAGTTCATCTCCACCTCCAGTCTGGACTCCACACACTGGTCTAAAATGAAGGAATTGAATAATGACTTTAACTAGTGGAGAATATAACAACAATATTTGTTGTATGGTTATATCGCTACGGTAACACAATTTAATTTTCAATACTGTGATGGTCAGGCCATTGTATGTATTTATGCATTCTTAAATTATAATAACTTTTGAGATGTCTAGCTTGTCTGTTTCGGTATATGCCTATATGACATAAGAGTATAAAACATTCACAAAAATTGAATAAACATAATGTGTGTGTGTGTGTGTGTGTGTGTGTGTGTGTGTGTGTGTGTGTATACACATGTATATTATATATATATAATGATATGATAATGTAATGAAGACTTGATGATTCTTGATGACTATTTCTATGATTAGATTACATTTGATGTACCATGTGTTGTTCTTGCTTACTGTAATGCCTAAATTGCAAATTGTATTATATAATAACGGTTGGGTCACCATCCTCCTGTCTGCTATATTCTCTGATTCACAATTTAGGTCCCTGTACAGACAGATGTTGAATTATACAAATACAAATATTTAGAACAATAGTTATTCATACCATCATCCCCGTTTCTTTGTTTCCTTTTCCTCTTGCCTGCTATCGTCACCAGAGGCGTCCTGAATGGAGGAGGAAAATAAAAAGTGTAAATGGCAATTAAAGCACAGCTGTGGTCTTTGCCTCGCAAGCCAGGTTCTCAAACACCACACCCCTTCCCACTCTCCCGGATCTGGTTCATCAGTTTTATTTAAAGAATATAACTGAATAAAATTGATGCTGCTGAGAAAGAGCAGAGAGTGTGGTTTTTGTTCATGAATTTCTATTCATGATTGCTTCATTTGGCAATGTCCAACGCATTTACATCTGAAAAAAGTAGTATTTTAACTGCCACAGCATTGCACTCGTAGATAGATGCCCGGGAAAACAGCAAAGTATTAATCTTGTGCCCAAAGATTGCCCAACTGTTCTGCATAGTGACGATCACCTCTATTGCTCAGCATTTTCTATTCTGTATCGGGCACTTACCGTTTAGTCGGTCCCTTCTTCTGCTTCTTCGGGTCAGTCTCCACTTCCTCTGCCTCCACCATATCTTCCAGCTCCTTGACCGACATTTCCTCTTCTCCATCCTCATGTTCTGCCATCCCTTGTCCATCCTCCTGGAGCAGACTGGGGCTCCTCTCCTGTTCAGGAGAAACCTCTTTACACACAACGATGTGCAGGGTGGCTGGTAGCAGGAAAAATAACATGATACAATGTCAACACTATTTATTTTTCTATCTTCCATGTTCCATGTACATGGCTATTACCTACTAAAGGCCGGTACACACTGCAAGATTTTAAGCCCCATTTTAGCCTGATTTGTGACCTCCAACAAAATTCCTGTCTCGGGTGCGATTTTGAACTCCCGACAAATTAACGTGCGTCTTTTCATCTTGTAGTGTCAGATCAAAAAGATTCGGCCGCTGCGACGCCCAAGACAAAACGTCATCAATATTAAACATGTTTAATATTTTGGACATTTCCTCTGCCAGTGTGACATTCCCTACGACGTGTTGGTTGCTATGGCAAATGCAATGACCATTATAATTACAGCTCTTTGCAGTGAAACAAGCCGGCCCGTGTAACTCCCCACGGTCCGGAGTTTGGGATCACACCACTGTCCGGGTGTCTGTGCGCCACTTGGTCAACATTCAATTTCGAGTAGACCTATCATTAAAATAATTTGGATTTTATGATTCTGTCTCTCTCTGACAAGGAAAAAAATGATATCGCTGACAATGGCAAAATCATTTTCTATTAGGCCTACCTATGAAATTTTTTATGTATCGTCTATATTTTGTTTAGTAGGATATTTTGGTACTCGCTATAGCTTATGAACACATGTTGTAAGCAAACCAACTTGGGTGTGCGTGCGGGCATTGATTGATTGATTTGCAGAATACAGTACATCAACATTTCCAAAGAAAGTAGAACTCACTGCAGACTCCCTTCTGATTACACTATATTTTCACGACCGTCTCCCCCGGTGAGAATATATCGGAGAATGTAAAAAACGTGTAGTGTGGCCAGTCTCAAGAGAAATAAACTGCAAGGATTTATGCAATTTTAATCGGATAGTCTGACAGGGTACGTCGTGAACGATAATAAAACCTTCAAAAAAATCTTGCAGTGTGTACCGGCCTTAAGACTGACCAAACAGTTACTAAATTAGTACAGGTTGTTACAGGTGGTTCTGGAGAATCAAAGTTTTATTCAAAATATTAGTAAACGGAATCGATATACCTGTATATATTTAGTAATATTTCCCCAACAAATTAATTATGGTGATAGAACAAATTTGATTCAATTGTAGTTTGAAACCAGTGTAATCGAGAAAGATTGGGCGAGGGGCATCCGCTTTCGGGCCGCGGGGTCTGGTTCGATCCCCCGGCCAATCTTGGGGACCTGTTTCCATTGTGGTCCTATAATATATAGATATTATTATTGACAGTTTTTGCCAAGATTATCATAGTACAAATACATACTGAGGTGTGGGTGGTATTCAAGTTCCTCCTGTTTAATAGAAATATCTTCAGGTTCCTCCTGTTTAATAGAAACGTCGCTGGCTGAGTCTGGAGAGTTCATCTCCACCTCCAGTCTGGACTCCACACACTGGTCTAAAATGAAGGAATTGAATAATGACTTTAACTAGTGGAAAATATAACAACAATATTTGTTGTATGGTTATATCGCTACGGTAACACAATTTAATTTTCAATACTGTGATGGTCAGGCCATTGTATGTATTTATGCATTCTTAAATTATAATAACTTTTGAGATGTCTAGCTTGTCTGTTTCTGTATATGCCTATATGACATGAGTATAAAACATTCACAAAAATTGAATAAACATAATGTGTGTGTGTGTGTGTATATACATATATATATTATATATATATATATATAATGATATGATAATGTAATGAAGACTTGATGATTCTTGATGACTATTTCTATGATTAGATTACATTTGATGTACCATGTGTTGTTCTTGCTTACTGTAATGCCTAAATTGCAAATTGTATTATATAATAACGGTTGGGCCTAGTGACTAGTCACCATCCTCCTGTCTGCTATATTCTCTGATTCACAATTTAGGTCCCTGTACAGACAGCTGTTGAATTATACAAATATACAAATATTTAGAACAACAGTTATTCATACCATCATCCCCGTTTCTTTGTTTCCTTTTCCTCTTGCCTGCTATCGTCACCAGAGGCGTCCTGAATGGAGGAGGAAAATAAAAAGTGTAAATGGCAATTAAAGCCCAGCTGTGGTCTTTGCCTCGCAAGCCAGGTTCTCAAACACCACACCCCTTCCCACTCTTCCGGATCTGGTTCATCAGTTTTATTTAAAGAATATAACTGAATAGAATTGATGCTGCTGAGAAAGAGCAGAGAGTGTGGTTTTTGTTCATGAATTTCTATTCATGATTGCTTCATTTGGCAATGTCCAACGCATTTACATCTGAAAAAAAGTAGTATTTTAACTGCCACAGCATTGCACTCGTAGATAGATGCCCGGGAAAACAGCAAAGTATTAATCTTGTGCCCAAAGATTGCCCACCTGTTCTGCATAGTGACGATCACCTCTATTGCTCAGCATTTTCTATTCTGTATCGGGCACTTACCGTTTAGTCGGTCCCTTCTTCTGCTTCTTCTTCTTTGGCTCAGTCTCCACTTCCTCTGCCTCCACCATATCTTCCCGCTCCTTGACCGACATTTCCTCTTCTCCATCCTCATGTTCTGCCATCCCTTGTCCATCCTTATCGCCTCCATCTACCCCCATCTCTCCACCCTCTGCATCCGTATCCGTATCCCCCAGATCCTCTGGCCACTCTTCACCCATCTCTCCCTCCTCTACAACCTCTTCTCCCATCTCCTGTGCGTCTCTCCCATCTTCACTCCCTTCTGTAAAATTGCATCCTTTGAAAAAACAAAAACAGAAAAGGTATAGTTAACTAAGACATTTAAATTGGCTCCGTATGGACATACAGTAATTCAGGACCAATGTTATGGATATAGATATTGTGCTCTAATATACCTTGCAATAAGCCTTCAAAGAGGCCCAGGAGCTTATCCAGCACCACAATTCCCTCTGTGGGGAGTTGGAAGGGGAAGAACATTTCCACATTCCACCCACCAGCCTTGCACCTTTTTGGCTTCCCCCACATGATGATGGGAATGTGCCCAAGTGCCTTCATTTTCTCAATCTTAAGCAATGCAAAGGATAAAAGCAAACTTAGAGACATTGTCATGTCAGGGTCACAAAGACCAATTAATTGCTATTTCAGCTGGTGTCGTATGCTGAAAAAAGCAGATCAACATGGCCAGACTAATATCACTGTGTAGATATTAGCAATAATATTAAATACAACTTTATTTGTATAGCACCTTTCATGTCATGTAGCTCAAAGTGCTTTACAGAGCAATGAAGAGGAAAGAAACATGAAACATTAAGATAATAGCAAGAAAGGCAGTGAATAAGGCAAAACAGAGTAACTCTGTTTTGGATTGAATTTTTGTATTAAAAATGAATTCAAAGCAAGTGAGGCTAACTTTCTGACTTAGGCAGAAATTATTTTGAATGTAACAAGCATTCCAATGAAGCAAAACAACAACAAACAGTCAATAAACCAAAGTCCCTAAACAAGACAAAAACATTCGTAGTCTACAAATACTACATAAAATACTACAATCCAATAATACTAAAATATTACCATCATGATACTACGGTCAACAACCTTTGCCCCATTGCCAGCCTCTTTGGTCTTCTTTGCCCACTGTACCGCTTGTTGCCTGAAATCCTGTAGGCCTTTTGTGTGCCGCTCCTTAAGAGCCAACAGCGTCCCACACTGTATAAGTGAGAGAGGAAGGATGAGAGCACTTTAAGGGGACTCATAGACTTCTATGAAAAATAAACTTGGAGTGTCTAAATGAAAATGACACAAAACATGCTGTTGAGTTAATACACCACATGTTTTAATAATTTAAAAGGTAGGGTTGTAGAAAACCAGGAAAATGTCCATTATCTGGCCAGTCCATTATCTTTCTCTAGCCCGACACGGTCAAGGCAGATGGCCGCCCACCCTACATTCGGGTTCTGCTTGACGTGACATGTAGTAAACATGTAGTGTCTTGAAAGACAACTTGTTGTGATTTGACACTTTAATCAAATTGAATTGAATACGCTGTCGACAAAGTCAGAGTAATTTTACGTCACTGAAGTTCATTTGAACTCTGGACATTGACTGTTAATCAGGACAGTTGGCTAAAGGCTATTATATACCTACCGTTTGGCATGTCCTGATGCCACATGCCATTTCGGCTTTGCAGTGGGGGCACGTTCGGCGGTTAGATGGCATTTCTATAATTATTTTTTAAGGGAAAGGGGGAAAACAATTACTTAAAACAGCACTATCTAACATTCTTTAATTAATACAATTTATTTACTCCAATGTGTATAGTAGAGTATGTTAATATAATAACTATATTATGACATTATATAAAAGGGACAACCTTAATACGAATGTACGTGTAATTCCCTCAGTACAGACGACAGCAATGAGTTCTTTATACTGGCAGGATTTATTGCATTCAATCCAGACCGTGAGAACTGTATAAAGTAAAAACATATACACAAATATACAATAATCACTAGTCAAATAATAAACAAAACATCCAGTAACATCTCAAACATTGTCTTGATAATGTCATCACTTTCAATTACTGTATAAACATAATCCACATTAAACACAAAGACCACATCTGACAAACTACAGCCCAACATATAATTGACTGCAGCAAATATACATTTGTTAGCCCTTAGCTGTTTAACAACATCCAACAATTCAATACAAAACAATTGACAAAACAACACACAAAACGTCAGCAAACTGTACCTTAGTAGCTGCATTGTATGAGGAAATTGTGTTAGCTTGGTATTACTTTGTATATAATTGTATGATTCTTTCTATATTGATGCTATGTATGAGCTATCTTGCAGATGCATAAACAGTAAACACTGAAAACATGTGCTAAACCCTCCTTTTAATACTCTACATCTATTGGTGTGTTACGCTAATATATGTCTTGATGGAAACGAGCGATCTAAAAACAAGGATTCCGCCTTAGAGAACTTTGGTTCCTATACGTAAATAAATAACTGAAAAATACTGCGCTGACTGACACAGAGACATATTAGATTAGGGTGACCATACGTCCTCTTTTGACTCATCCCTCTATCTTGTCCAGTGTAAACTAACAAACTGTGTGTGTGTGTGTGTGTGTGTGTGTGTGTGTGTGTGTGTGTGTGTGTGTGTGTGTGTGTGTGTGTGTGTGTGTGTGTGTGTGTGTGTGTGTGTGTGTGTGTGTGTGTGTGTGTGTGTGTGTGTGTGTGTGTGTGTGTGTGTGTGTGCGTGCGTGCGTGCGCGCGCGCGTGCGTGTGTGTGACCTTGGACTATTCACTAATAAGATGTTATTATTTACAGCTGTTCTCTAACCTTCAATGTTTACAGTCTATCAGTCTCTAACACAGATCAAATTCAGAGCCTTGAAAGCAGAGTGAGATAAACAGATAACTAACTTACAGTTACAGCAGGGCTACAAGGCCAGCTGGTAACAGAAGCAGATATTTCTTCTGGGTCAAAGAAGATAAGTATTGGTAAACAAGGTTGAAGACCAGAGAGAAAGGTAAGGTATGAGTATGGTCATTAAAGAGTAAATTCACCCCATGTCATAAATATACTATACAGCCCATCTTCCAAATCATAACCCAGTATCTCTCTCCCTGTTTCCTCTCTATCTTCACTGTGTCCTATCAATAAAGGCAGAAAAGCCCCCAAAATATCTTCAAAAATATATTTTGGCTTCATATGCAATTTATGGCTTTTAATGCAATATAAGCAAAAAAAATTTGATTGAGGTAATGCCCATCAAGAGGAACTGCAATATAGATTGCACTCTTGTTCTAAATTTATATTACAGTTACAGTAAGACAGTGATTCTCAACCTTTTTTATTTCAAGGACCCCGTTTGATATTAGGCCACCACCAGGCCATATCATACCTTTATGAGTTAATTTTGATCTATAGAGCCAATTTACAATTACAATTTACAATTTAGGCATTTAGCAGACGCTCTTAATCCAGAGCGACTTACATTTAGGCAAGAACAAAAGCATGGGAATACATCACATAAAAGCATTTATCATGAAACATGCGTAAGCTAAGAAGGTAACAGTGGAATATCTATATGATGAAACTATACATACACTATACATAATAAACTATACATATTCACTACTATGCTATACATATGTACTATGGCGTGCTATGACTATATACAATACAATTATAGTGCTGTCTACATAACATGCTATAAGTCTAAGTCAAATGCTATCTAAGCCAACAGAAATTCTATCTAAGGGGTTAGGGTAAGTGCTATGGGCCATGATGGAGTCTGAAAAGGTGGGTTTTCAGGCTACGGCGGAAGATTGGGAGTGATGCTGCAGTTCTGACTGCAATGGGAAGTGCATTCCACAGCCCCACCCCACATCTATTTTGACTCAGAATTTCTGCCCACACCATTGTAAGAATAACTATAACTTTATCCTCCAAGCATTGTCTCAATAAGTAGGGTGGACTCATGCCTTCCACTTGAGTTAGAACAATATCTTTAGTTAGTTATAGTGCTTGGTGTTTACTGCCCTTGAGAGTGTGCAAATGGAACCAATTAAATTGGACCTGAAATGAAGTATGGAAGATTAATATGCAAAGATATCATGTTTGAAGGCTGCCCTCTATAGAATCAAGATAATAGTCTGTTTTCCTCTCAGGTCATGATATGAAATCCATCTGTTGTTTTCTTTCCCTCTTAGCCTGCTTACTTTCTCTGCCAGGACACTCCATTCAGACAAATCATAACAATGTGTACAATATGTAATGTATGAACCATTTTAGAATGCAGCGATATAAGAATAGAGCTGAAAAGAGATGGGTACAAAATTAATAATGAATCAATAAGCAATAGGGAATACATTGCATTTCTGTTATACTTATCTTATAGGCTACTCAAGTATACAATTGACCCCAACCTGTGTACACACCTGATCTATCTACGGCTACGCCTTTCTCCACCACCAACCACCATACAGCTGGTTGGGGTGGGGCCTGGCAGACAGTGCAGCATGCGAGTGTGGCGAGCCTGAGCAGACTGCCGACCACATCATTTCCACCTGTCCTCTCTACAGACCTCCTTCAGAGGCTGGCCTCTTCCACGTGGGACCAGAGACAATGGCGTGGCTTTGTGACACTGAGCTGGACATATGACGACGATACACGAAAGAAGAAGGTATGACAATCGTTCTAATTATATCACTAACTGTCTATTTTTTCTAGGTAATTGGTATTGTATTTTATGTTATGTTTCATGGCTCACTAGTAGTCAGTCACTACAGGCTAATACAAAACATAGCACTGGAATATCTTGTCTTGGATTTGACCTTGCTGGAATGCAGTCATTGACCCTGCCTCTATATCCTCTATCTGCCTCTTTATAAACCACAGAGATGATGCCAGTTGTCTCAGAAGGCCCGGAGGACCAGTCCTTCACTAAGAAACAGGTACGTCACGACTCCTTTTATTTATTAGCACATAACATATTTTTCATGCTGTTGTTATCAAATTATTGGCAATATGATGTTAAATATAAATCAGAATTATCCATTTGTTTGTGTCAAAAATAGAAATTTGACAAAAATGTCCATGGCAAGTAGATAAGAAAGCATGGTAATGGCTCTTGTAATAGTTATCATGTAGCCTACTGCACTAAAAAAACAAATGGTTATAATGAAACCTCAAAAGGATTAATCATATACTCCTTTCATTATTTCAGTTCAGACCACTATCAAAAGGAGCACCCGGTGTAATAAACCATGGCTCGATTAACCATCATTGCTGGTAGGCAGAATTAGCGGAAATCTCACTGATCATTGTTAATCAAATTAAATCTAATATCCCTTTAACAGTCTGAGTATGGTGCAGTTACTAAAACAGATTTTCTCCTTTTAGGACTAACCCTTTTAATCTGTCTTCAAGTGGGTATGTGTCCATTCATTCAATCCATTTAATTTAATTTAATATCTCATTAGAGAAGTCTTGAAGCTTAAATGCAGAGTTCTTCAGACAGGACAGGATAGGCTATGTTGTTATGATATAGGATTGACAATAATTTGCTCGATTTAGTTAACCCATTTACCAACAAATAGCAGACCTACAAGCTCGTAGCACGCCACTCAGTGTCGCGCTATGAGCTTGTAGATCTGCTATTTTTCAATAGCTAAAGTATAACATAATGCTTAGTTAAAACACCAAAAGGGGTTCCCGACCATTCAGTCATCTGCATAAGGATATTGATACACTTGATGCCATGGCCATCGTTCAATGCTTTTATCACGACACAGTATCCCAGGACATATATGCCATGATATGAAATCCATCTGTTGTTTTCTTTCTCTATTATCGGCCTTGCTTGTACTTTCTCTGCCAGGACAAATCATAACAATGTGTAATATATGAACCATTTTAGAATGCAGCAATGTAAGAATAGGGTACAAAATTAATAATTAATCAATAAGCAAGAGGAAATACATTGCATTTCTGTTATACTTATGTCTAGTTTTTTGTTTTAAAAGTGTCATCCAGAAAACCACTGCTGTGTTACTTCACCAACTGGGCCCAATATAGACCTGGTGCTGGCAGATACCTGCCTGCTAACATTGACCCCCACCTGTGTACACACCTGATCTACGCCTTTGTAACCATCAACCAAACCAACCAGCTGGCCACTTTTACATGGGATAATCTCTTCAAGGACTTCAATGGACTCAAAAGTTGGTGAGTTGCTCTCTACAAACTTTGCATGGACACTGCCAGTAGGCCAAGGAAGGCACTCTAGTAGTAGTAACCCAGCCTCATGCTGACATTATACCCGCTTATACACGCTTTACATTTTGGCCTATTTCTTAGGATCATGTACAACTCCCCATATAGGCCATGCCCATTTTGTATTTCTTTAAAACACACTTTTTTTTGCTACTATATCAGATTTGAACTCACACAACTTCCTATACATTATCTCTAGAGCAGGGGTGCCCACACATTTTTGACGTGAGAGCTACTTTCAAAATGACCAGCTCAACAAGATCTACCCACCGAAAAAAAAAATTATACCATTGCTGAAAATAGTTTAAATATGTAATGTACCTGAGGGGGCTTTGGAATATAGCGGAGCTGTCGTTACATACTGTATAAGACAAATGTACTTGGAATGGGAAATAGAGGGGGAAGAAATGGAATAACTAGGGTTATTTTATTTTTTTATTTGTAACGCTACCAACATGTTTGTGCACAGCAACACTCTTTAATACTGTCCAATACATACTTAGATGGGGACGGGGGTGAAATTATGACAGGCAGTTGCAGCTGTCAAAATATGACCCCCCAGGCAAAAAACACATTGTGTTTTTACTAGGGCTTTCTAAGGTGTGAATTGGGGCCCTAAAGACGAAAACAAAATGAATATCAACATACAAAATGAATATCAACATCCTAATACTAATAATAATTAGATAGGGAGGGGGGTGAAATTATGACAGGCAGTTTCTGCTGTCAAAATATGACCCCCAGTCAAAAAACACTTTGTGTTTGAAATAGACAATTAAATTATGTTATATTATGCATGTTGTCCAGGCGAGAGCGGTAGCGCTCCGGGTACCAGAGAAAGCTGTAGTAGACTAGTAGTATAGGCTATATTAGAATAGACATGTATGTTGATGTAGACTATATTGTATATGCATTTCACACAACATGACATGAAAGACAATTAATGGAGATGACTTGACAGTGGAGATGGCATCTTGTGACATGCAGCAACAGTATGTTGAAGGTGAATCAATGGCTTTGTTGAGTCAGAGAAGATGTAATGCCTCCATAGTGAAAATCTGCAGACATATCTCCTGACCCATGTTTATTATTATTACATTTATTTTACATCTGTGTGGGAGCAATTAAACTGACGATCATTTATATCTGTTCTCCGAAAATAGCTCATCTACAAGCTCACAGGCTGCAGATCGGCTATTTTCGGAGAACAGATTCATAGACATCATGTGCAAATATAGAATAGCTGTGATATAAACCATGCACTTCATGAACAAATGCACAAACAAGTCCTCGGTTAAGTCCCCCAAAACGTTGTCTCCATGTGGCAGAATTAAGGGCAGATCGGCTAAGTACTTAAGCGGATAACGCAGAATACATCCTCGTGTAGACAGCACCCGTGTGTCAAACAGGGTTTTGATATACCTTTGCCTGTAACTGGCATCCAAAATTAACGGGAGGAACCTATATCATAAAAGCATGGTATACAACTTGGACCTGTGTTTACATAACAGGAACATGCCTTGTATGTCTAGTCTCCTCACTGGCTGACTGTACAGCAAAAGATGATCTGCTAGGCCCTAGCAGATCATAACAGCTAGGGGTTAATGGCCAAATACAGTGTTATTCTCACAATAACATCACATAGAAGACTCATTAGTTAACTTGTAATCGCAAGATAACTCATTCTACAATCGATCTCCCAGGGGACTAAGCACATTGTAACGGGGACAGACTCCTGCGTGTTACCAGCCGATACCAACAATAAGCCACTCCCGAGTCCCAACACACTTCTTTAATATTAGGCTACGCACTCAACCCCAAATATTGGTATCACAAATTGGCATCAGTTGCTTTGAGGTACCTGTATAGAGCGCCCGTTGTACAAATGCTATTTCCAACCGCAGCTTCCTCAGGTCCTGACGGTTGCAACACACAGTCTTACACGGCCCTCGGTTGTCAGCCCTGCCTGGCAGAGATATATGCTCTGCAGCGTGCCACTTTATAGTTCACCCCACCCCTTCCCAAACAAAAGTTTAAATGTATTTAATTTGGGGGAAATAATAAAAATGAATATATTCATAATTGTCTACTTTGTACTTTGCAGCAACCCTGAGCTGAAAACTCTGCTTGCTGTTGAAGGGTGGGATTTAAGATCTTCTACACAGTGAGTTCAAATACTTCAGCACTATATGAATATTCATAAAGGTGTTGTTGGATAATACAATTCGTCTATCTGTGAAGCAAGAAAATCATTAACAGTTGAAGTGTTTGTTCTGTTGTTTTATGCCTCTGTAGATTTGCCATAATGGTTGAATCCAATTCCACCCGCCAGGTATTCATCACGTCGGCCATTGATTTCTTGAGACAGCATGATTTTGATGGGCTAGACTTGGACTGGGAGTTTCCTGGGGAAGAGGACAAGGAGGGGTTCACCCTGCTCTGCAAGGTCTGCTAGAGCACTGGTTCCCAAACAGTGGGTCAACTCAGGACCCATTTGTGGGTCTCAGACACATTTGTATACATCCCTTTATCTGTAGTTTCCTAAAAAATATATATATATTATTATTTCAAAACATTTTGAAAAAACATTCGCAGAAAAGCAAAACTTTTCATGAATTGAAAATTATTCAATATTTCTTTTTAGTAATTTCAATTTCAATATATTTGTAAACAAATGTTTAAGTAGTGAAAATCGCCACATATTACATTACACTTACACCTGTAGTACACCAATTATCAGACCCAATGTACCCGTCTGTCTGTCAGCGTATGTTTTATACCCATAGAGAGTTCTGTGTCTATCTGTCTGTCTGTCTGTCTGCCTGCCTGTGTCCTTGTATGCCCATGCATGGATATCTCTGTTTCTCGATGTGTCTGTCTGCCTGTGTCCCTTCGTGTCCTAAAGAATTGCATAATTTATAGGCGGTTTATCACACATTTTCTATTTGGATGTAGGAATTGCATGCTGCCTTTGAGAAGGAAGGAGTTCAAACCGCAAGACCAAGACTGCTGCTCTCAGCTGCAGTTGCTGCTGAGAAGGAATACATTGACAGTGGTTATGATATTTTTAACATTTCTATGTGAGTTCATGTTGTGACAAGGTATTTTCTAATAAGCTCTTCATTCCAAATGCAACATGTATTTTGTCATCCATAACTCTGTGTCATTGTATATAACAGGTACCTTGACTTTATTAATGTCATGACTTATAACTTCCATGGACCATGGGAGCCATTCACTGGCCACTTCAGTCCTCTGTACGACAGTTCTTCAGAAAAGAACAATACTCAAAATGTGGTGAGTAAAAATCTCAGAACTCAAAAATACTTTCTTTCCAGTATGCAGAACAAATAATCATGTGCAGAACAGTACTTGACACAATGCTTTACTGCAGTGTGCCTGGAAAAGGAGGTCCTTAACCCCAACAATAAGTATGGGTTTAGATTGTTAACCTCAATGGGGTTTTACACCTTACCTACATGGCAAATTATTGTGTATCTAAATTCTCCTCAGGACTTTGCTATGAAATACTGGAAAGAACAAGGAGCTCCTGCTGAAAAACTCATGCTTGGTTTTGCTACATATGGAATCACATTTAACACATCTTCAGCAGATGCTTGTGTCGGGTCACCAGCTACCAGTCCTGGCTCTGCTGGATACTATACAGAAGAAGCTGGATTCTTGTCTTATTTTGAGGTTCGTGGATATTGAATTTCTATAAGGGTAACAACAAAGTGTCCATTTTGATCTTAGAATCATAAGATATGGTCAATATATAATACTAATACTAAAATAATACTGAACTCATAGCCTATTACTAGTAATACTCACTGCAGTTAATATTGATGAAAATATTGAATGAAGAGAGAGGTATTACACTGCATTGTCTTGTCACATCTTTTGGATCTAAGATTTTCATTCTTCCAAAAGATATGTATCAACTTCCAACGATCCAATTTACGCTGGGTTGACAAGCAAATGGTGCCTTTTGCAACCAAAGACAAAGAATGGGTGGGATTTGAAAACAGAAGAAGTTTTACAAACAAGGTAACATACAGCAAAAATCGTTATGATGCAAACTACACATTCTCAAACAAGACATCAATATTTTGTCATTATCAGAAGTCATTTATTTTTGTAATTATTAAATGATTTATTCTTTCTGAGAAAATAAATGTATTATTATGACATTACGTCTTCTGTCTCTTACTGTTTTCATCAAAGACCGAAGTTGTAAATCGCAATAATTCAACAAAAGCTAAGCTTGATGAAATAACTAAATGTACCTAAAACCTATAATATCATGAGTTGATAGCAGTGATGATACTAGCTACATACTGAATTTAATTATAATTCAGTCAAAAATGATTAAAAGTGTGTGGTTTTTATGTGCAGCATTAGATATAAAATGTATTGTTGTGTTCAATTACTATTGTACAGGTGAAGTACCTGAAGGACAACCATTTTGGGGGAGCCTCTGTATGGAGTATTGACCTGGATGACTTTTCTGGAGAAATGTGCGGACAGGACAAGAAGTACCCTCTCATCAACCACCTGCGTTCTCTTTTGGATTCAGGTAAACACAATAAAAACATAATTTAATACCACACAACAATAAGACTTCACAGGAAAATCCCTTTTCTACTTTTAACATATTATTTGTTTGTCAGATTCCCCTGTCCACCTGTCTGCAGCCACCACCACCACTACTGCTGCTGTTGCTGCCGCCACCACCACTGTTGCACCTGACAGTAGCAGCCTTCTGTAGGGAAGCCTGATGGCCTCTATATAAATGAGGAAGACTCCAACTCCTTGCCTCATGTACAAATCACTCAATTGGCTGCAGCCTAAATCAAGACGGCAACTACACTGGTTTCTCTTCATTTATAAATGCTTTTTATTTTAGGTGCCCAGCTTACTTGAAGCAGTACCTGACTCAGTCTACCTCTTCCTATATCCACTAAGACTTCTACAATACCCTTACTTTAAAATCCCCTAAATCTCCAATGTGGTTTGGCGGACAAAGCCCCATTCGATTGGAACAACCTGCCTCTATCTCTTAGATCCATCTCATCATTTAGTAGCTTCGATCAGGACCTCCTTACATTCACATCTAGACTCAACTTGTCTATGCTTCTAACCTGACTGTAACCAAGTATGACACTGAAATATTTGCACTGTGACTGTATCTCCATTGTGTATTATGTGGTGGTGTACAGTAGGTGGAAGAGGGTGAGCAAACTATTTGTGTATATATGTATGTATTTGTATATCTGTTTGTATCTGTGTACTGCATGTTTTGTGTATTTGTGTACAGTATGCTTTTCTGTATTTTGTTTGTTTATGGGTCCCTCTTGAAAATGAGATGCTACATCTCAAGGGGTTGTCCCATCAATAAAAATCTGAAATCTGAAATCCTTCTATCAATGCTCCAACGGAATTACCTACCTCCAGAAATGCTGGCACTAAACTTGTTTTTTGCGACAGTTGCAAATGCTGTGAGTGGTCTTAATTAAATATGTCCAAGGTGGAATTCTACCAAGGTGGTTATAGGTTATAGTAGCCTGGAGCAGCCACACTTCACCCGCCTCTATTGCGTGTATGCATATGCCCTGAGGCGGATTTAGCCTCATAAATGAATAGATCATAATAGAAACCAATTGTGGCGTTGTAACTTAAAGTAATGCTGTGTAACCTTTTCAATGGAAACTGTTCAGAAATCTTGTGGTCTGGCCCTTGATACTGCGGTAGAGGTCGCCTGTAGAAACACAGTAGCCTAAGTAAGAAATAGCCAGCACTCTGAAATCCTTCTGGTACTTTTACTTCATATTAAGTCTTCTTCAGAGTGTGGTTGTGTAGCAGCTTGAACAGATGTGACTGGGGTGGTGGTGAACATCCTTGATGATATAGTGAGCTTTTAAATGTTTGTTTTTTTAGGCTTTCGCCATATATTTTTTATGGAGGGACAGACAGTAGGCTGGCAGGAAATGGGAAGAGTGATAGGGGGAAGAGAATACCGGAAGACTCGACCCGGTGCTTGCCCGTTTTTCCTCCCGGAATTGTCACCAGTGAGTAATATGCAATGAAGACATGCAATGAAGGCCGTCGGGATCGGGGGTCAAACCTGCGGCACACTGCCAGACTGGATTTCCAGCCAAGGTGCCTGGACCACTGAGCCATGGCCCAGGCCGATATAGTGAGCTTTGACCACATAAATTATCACTTCTCATACGATTCCTGGGGAGATGAAGCTCACCTCCCATTATGTGTCCATTATGCGCACGGCCATCTGCACCACCCTCTGAATATACTATACTTCTCTTTCTGCTATTGTGTGAATGTTCTGGTTTTAGCACCCTCTCTCTGACACCATTGGCAGAGAGAAAGAAAGACAGACAGCTAAACATTAAAACAACAATAATATGTGATTTATAAATTGAAGCTAGCTGTTACTGCATGAGGTCAACAATTCACTTGAAGTTGAATATAACTTCTAAATGAAGCAGTGACATGGATGGGAGTAGAACCTATCCTATGAATAGAACGTGTGTGTGTGTGTGTGTGTGTGTGTGTGTGTGTGTGTGTGTGTGTGTGTGTGTGTGTGTGTGTGTGTGTGTGTGTGTGTGTGTGTGTGTGTGTGTGTGTGTGTGTGTGTGTGTGTGTGTGTGTGTGGTCGTGCCATTAGGAAGAGCTGGACGTTCTACTGAATCTATCTACTCCATAGAGTCTAACTCTACCCGGCGGGGAAGGCAGGCTGCCTGAGAGGCGATCGATTAAAAAGTTGATCGGCATGACAGGTTGGTGTTGACACTTTACGGCACTCTGTAAGTCCACTCTCTGAGTAGAAGTAGCCCAGAGTGACTCCAGTAGTATAAGTATTCATATATTTTTAGACAGTCACCATGGCATGATTTGAGGCAGCTATATTGTTGAAACAAAACAGAATTCACTCACTTTCACTCACTTGTTTAATCTTAGATTTTTACTGTCATGTCATTTGAGCTTCAAACTCAGAGTTTGGTTTTGGGCATTACCTCAATAGCAGTGTCACATTTCTCAGCGAGTCGATTTCCCCTCTCCAACTATAAATAAATCGGGAGAAAGTTGGTATCTCGTCAGAACCATTAGTAACAGACTTCAGAGAACGCACATTCCCTTGTTGTTTTCAGTGCCGCCAGAAGATGGCGCCAGTTATCCGTTTTAAATGGTGCATTTATATCCAAGGCGCTTCACATAGATTGATGATTGATTGGTTTGATTAAAGTATTTATTAACATTTTGCAGAATGGTTACATTTCACATGAAAGCACAATTCAATTCAAAGACTGTTACTGTCAACGACACACTGATAAAGCATTAGGCTACGCTTGTTTACAAGAGGGTCCAAATCTGTGGTCCATATCAGTGACACATATCTGACACAAACTGAGCTTCCCCACAAACAGCTAGTATATCCACTTAAACACTATAGGCTACACTTTTTCTACAAGGACTTTAGATGAACTTGATACTGTTAAAATGTATTTCCATAATCTGTATTTACTTATCTCGTGTGTCGTGTCCCTTTTTATACCTCATTTCCTTTGAGAATGGTGAGAAAGCACTGCTCTTTGTTGACGTGCTAACCGCAATGCAATATTGCATACTAAAATGATTGGAGTTTGGAGAATTCCCCTGCCTGGTAACGCTATGAACTGTGAGTTATTCTCTTATCCAAAGTCTGAATAGATGTGGACTTTCCGAAAGTGTGCATAAAGGCCCTCACTGACTTACCGATTTCAAACAGGACAGCCCTCAAGCCCTAGACTAGAGGACTTTACGTGAATGAATGTGCACCAAGTTAGTGAACCATTGGAATTGGGCCCTTAAGTCTGTCCTCACTTACCTCATAGTTTCGGTTTTCCCTGGACAGACTTGGATGGCTATCAAGAGCGGCTCCAGCGGGACTCTGAGTTCCTGTGCTCGGACCAGCGGATGGACACTGACCTCTTGGACAGACTGGTCCTGCAGCTGAACAGAATCCATCCTCAGATCCTCAGTGACAAAGAAGCCCACAGGGTGATTAATTTAACACATGGCTGCTCAAATTGCTGACAAATGGGATGGCTCCAACAAACATCCTTAACCAGATGAACCGTTTTGATTGATTGCTATTGACAGTTTGCAGAATTCGTACAGTTCAAGGAAAGTACAAAATCTGCTAGACCTGTTCATATAAGGGTCCTCCATTTTCCTCCCTAGGCCTCTCTATTCTGGGACAAAGTTATTTTGGTATAGAGGGGGGAAAGGATAGGGGGCCTATATAGACCTATATAGACCCCTATGCTTTTTTTTAATTAAGATATATTTTTGGGGCTTTTTTGCCTTTATTGATAGATTAACAGTAGTCTGACAGGAAAGGGGGAGAGAGATGGGAGATGACACGCAGCAACGGTCATCGGGACCAGGACTCGAACCCGCGACACGCTGTCAGGCTGAATTACCAGCCTAGGTGCCTGGACCGCTCGGCCGGTCTAGGCCCCCTATGCTTTTTTAACATAGGGATTTTTTTAGGAATAAAGTTAGTTATACCTAACTTACCTATATATAAAATGTTGTGTTGTCTTGTCACACATATTTGAGCTTATTTTCTTTATTTACATAAAACCCAATGCAAAAAGCAGTTGAGATAACTTCTGGGTTGGACGTGATCCATGTTGCATTCTTAAAAAAATATTCTCTATCACACGATGGTGTCGCTCATCGAAAAGAAGAACAGATCTTTTCGCATGTCATGCGAAAAAATTATGTAAAGAAATTGTTAATATAGCCGATGTAAAAGTACTGCATCACGTCATTTCACGATGTCTTGTGAGCTTGTGCATCGGGTATTATTATAATTGTTTTACATTTAGAAAGTACAAAATGAAATATATTTATTTGTGTTTCACTATTTCACCCCCTACATACAGTTCAGGAACCTGATCATGGCCACTGAGATGCGATTGTCTGAGCTGCTAAGTTACCTGCAGAGGGAGGGTGACGAGGCATGTCAGGAATTCTACAGAGGTCTTCACATCCATGCTGAAGATGTTTACTGTAGCCTGCCCTCTAGAATCACACTCAGAGGTACAATGCTGTTTAGAGTAGGGGTTTGAAAACACTGACAAGTAGATGTGAAGGTATAGGCTTCACTCACAGGTCCCGGGACCGCACAGATATCCAGGGTTCAGTGTGTTTTGGGTTTGTTTGTTTGTTTGTTTTTTGGTCAGTTAGTTGTGCAAATATCCCCAAAACACAATCTTTTGGGTTTCTTTGGGGCTGACAAATATTTATCCTTCTATTCGACTACAAATAGGCTACTGTGTCATATTACTAGAGTAGTGTCACCAGGTTTCGGCATCTGTTTAAAAACTTTATCCAGTCTATCCAATGTAAACAATCCTACGGCACATTCTGCGAATCACACTATACATCTCTTCTCTACAGTTTCCTATACTAGCACAATAACAGCCCGTACATTTATAAATCAGCCTTAATCGTATCTAAGATCCCTGGACATATAGTTCATCCAGTATGTTGGATATTGCACAAGTTACATTATGTGTTTCTTACTAACTAACATTTATCTTCCAACTCCTAGAGATGGCCGACCCAAAAAGGACGAAGACTGTGGCAGTCCACCGACAGAGATATGTGCTCAACAATAACGGTATATCTGCTCTATTTCCCATATTTCTTCTTACTGTACCATCACGTTTCATCTCAAATGAGGAAGTAAAGTTATACTAGTGATATAATCAGGCCTTAAGGTAATAGCCAAGAAAAATACATAACCAAATAAATAATGTGTATGAATGACAAAAAACAAAACATATATAATTCTAAGGTATGGATGTGTAATCATAATGTGCTGTGTGCTCTCTCTGTGTGTGTGTGTGTGTGTGTGTGTGTGTGTGTGTGTGTGTGTGTGTGTGTGTGTGTGTGTGTGTGTGTGTGTGTGTGTGTGTGTGTGTGTGTGTGTGTGTGTGTGTGTGTGTGTGTGTGTGTGTGTGTGTGTGTGTGTGTGTGTGTGTGTGTGTGTGAGAGAGAGAGAGTGTGTGTGTGTGTGTGTGTGTGTGTGTGTGTGTGTGTGTGTGTGTGTGTGTGTGTGTGCGTGCATGCTCGCATGTTCGCGTGGGTGGGAGGTGGAACCTCTGTACCCCTCTCTGATCTTATCTGCAGCCTCAAATAAGCCTCTTTAAGCCGAAGCAAGCTTTGTTCCTCACTAAACGTATTTGTCTGCTGAACCTTTTAACCCCAAAACGTCCCCTCTGCAGGCCCCATTGCGCTGCACTGCACTACCATTCATGGTCCAATTACATTCAGTGCTGTGGTTTTGTGGGTCAATTGAGCTCACGTGTGGCTCCCTTCCAAATCATCTGCCTCTGTCACACATTCCTTTAAACAGTCAGTGGTAGGCTACTGTACGTTAGTCTACTGTACGTTAGTCTACTGTACGTTAGTCTCGCCTGGCAACGCTATCGGAGCTCTCCTCCCGCCGATACATCTGGTGACCAGCGGCGGACAAAGTACTCAACCCCAGTTCGAGTATAGATTTTCCTAGTCAAAGGTTACTTTTAAATATCAATCCATTGCGGTATTCAAATTTAGCCATTCACTTTATGTTTTCAAAAATGTTCAAAAAATATATAGATAATGTTGAAAAATAGCAGATCTGCTATTTTCACTATTTTCCAAATACGTCATAATGTCCCTTTTTAATTCCTTGAAATGTCAAAGGTACAATATTTGCTTTTGAAATGTAGTGGAGTGAAAGTCATGCCTATCCAAAAATACAAATACTCTAGTAAAATACATATGCTCAAAAAATTTACTTACTTTATGTACAGACTTGGTTAGTAGACTACTCAAGTAAAGTTACTGCCGACCACTGCTGACGACATCTAAATTGAATAGGACCGTCTTTGCATAGGTTCTACCATGCAGTTATTCTTTAAAACTCTGAACTGTTTCGACCCAGTTTTATCACCTTCATTGAATGTCAGATGTCTCCAGATGTATAAGCGGAGATCAACTAGGTTAGTTAGTTAGTTTATTTATCTCAGTCATTTACAGTACAGTACATTTCAGAATGAGGGTTACAGAATTACAGTTTGACTGAAAAGGTTTGGGCTGAAGTCGAAGCTTATTATGCCCACCTTATTAATGATTCAAATAATAGAAGGGAAAAAAGGAACAGAAAAAAACAAAAACAGGAACAATAGGAATGGGAAAAACTGATTCTCTATAGTGCTGTGCTTCTTTTATACCAATGATGAACAGAAAATACATATTTAGCTTATATGCCTTATAGTAGTTACGCCCACATACATTTAGCTTTTTTAAAGCGTGCTTTTATATTTGAAGTGGTTGCTACAAATATATATATATATATATCTTTTTATTATTGTTTACTTTTACTGCATATGTGTTTGTATATTTGTGTTTGAAGTGGTTACTTCAAATAATTTATATTATTTATATATTATTTTATTTATATAAATAAAATAATAGGTCAAAGGTTAATGTCAGTCAGGGAACTGGGTCATTCGTCGTTCCTTGGCGCTAATGAGGCATTTGCTCCCAAATCATGAGACTTGCACAAAGAAAAGAGAAGCCGCTTATTCTGTGTGTGCTACTGTGCTGTTGCACTTGTTCTGGGCCAGTGGTTCTCCAACATTTTCATGTCAAGGACCTCCAAATTGATTTATATGGCTGCATGCCCCCACCTGAAAATACTTTGTGCCATGGACCCCATACAAGATTTGTGTTGTTAAAATATTTCAGAATGTTCAAAAGCTTTCCATTCTTTTCACGCATTTCTTTGAAAAAACATCACAATGTCACGGATGTACACTGTTAAAGTGGTCAAGCTGATTTTTGAGCTATGCTAACCACTCCAACATGTGGCCTTGTGTGTAGGTCCCACAGACACATTTTGTTCATTTAGCTTGCATTGTGCAAAAGTAATTTACTTCTCTCTCCGTCACTGTAGGACCTATGTTCTTTCTGAGCTGTTTCAGCTTAGCTGCTGGCCTTGCTATGCTCTATTATTATGGAGGTGAGTCATACGAAATGGTGCAAAACAGGGGTGAAAGAATTCCAGAATATCAATCGATGTTGACGCACTAAGGGATCGAAGTATTCAAATGAATGTGACTATATGGATATTCCTCTTCCTGTGCTGTTGTTGATTCATTTATCTTTGCAACTAGATGTTTCCCTGGCTTCTGCGTTCACAGATGATAAGACATTGTTGAGGGCTACAGGTCCATTTATTCACTGTTCTGCAGAAGGACTGAAGTGGAGTAAAAGACGTAATGATGTCTGTGCTGAGGACAGATGCAAGAGAAAATGAGGGCCTAAATGAGAAGGCAAATTAACCAAACCCCTTTGGGGAAAACAGCCCACAAAATATGGCAAACACCTATACTACCAAACACCTATACCTATATAAGAGTGCAATCTTACGGAACTATACATATGAATTAATGCTACTTTGATTGTTTATCGTTTTCCAGCCAGAAGACAAAACATGATTAACTTGACACACATTCATAATGTTGTCTTTGCAAGTGTGTCAGAATGTCATGGCTGTTATATAAAGAGATATAACAGTCCGCCATGTGCTAACTCATTGCTTGAGTGTATAATGCTTGACTGGATCAATTATATGTAAACTGTTGATCATTAAGAGAGGAATGAACAATATTGATATAGCAAGCATACAAGTGCTTTGAATTCAACCTGAATTAAGTATCCAACTTATCCTTTGACTAATTTTATTGACATGTCTCAACCAGCTCACCATTAGCTTGCAGAAAATCTATTGAATATGGTAAATTGCACTTAACCTATCTTCAAATATCGATCACACTTCAAGTGTTTCATAAACCACTTCATTCACCAGGCAGTGTTACCTGTTAACTTAATAAACTAAGTGACCGCCTGATGTCATGTCATGTCTTATTGTTCTCAACATTATTTTGTCCAAAGAAAGGTTAATGCAATTTAATACTTTAAGAAATAAAGTATAACAAGTTTAAACATAAGTTATCAAGTTAAAGAAATCTAATGATTATTCACCCATGCCACATACGGTGAAATGGAAAATATGATACAAAAGGGACCCTCAGGGTTTCTTGTACTTGGCGACTGATCTTATGTATGTGGTGGAACGGTGGACCCCTGCCCGGTGATTGCTGTTTTTGGGGTGTCTCCAATCGAGGAACGGCTCACGGGTCTTCAGGCAAACGCTGTGGCATTCACAACGCTTTTGGCTCGTAGATTGATACTTCGACAATGGAAGTCGGGGAAACCTCCCTCGTTCAAACAGTGGGTCAAAGAGGTTCTCTCCATGATTCCCCTAGAGAAACTAAGGTACAACCGTAGTGGTTCTAAAGATAGATACATTATGACTTGGACCCCTTTCATAGAGTTTGTAGAAAGTATACCTTTCACTTAAACCCATATTCCCTTGTACAATCTGATACCTCACACTAAACCTGACATTGGGCGACCTCTGGTTGGAGGCCCTCAGTAAGTAGACAGTTGGATATAGAGCAATTTACTATCTAAACTGAAAGATGGATACAATGTATGTAACCTAGATACCATACCCTGATGGAAAATGCTGTTTATTTTATTTTATTATTATTATTTTTTTCTTCTTACTATGTTCATTACAGTACTTTCAAAACTAGTTTAATAATTACTTTTACTGTCTTGTACTGTCTGTCTTTGTTTTATTTGTCTTGTTCTGACCTTGATTGGGGGGGAGGGGGGGATATTTACATGTCGGATACAACAAAATGTACACATGTTTTTTCATTTATTCATCAATAAAAATCAAAATAAAGTGTTTAAAAAAAATAAAAGACAACAGGTATCTGCTGATTTTCCAGGCTTTATTTGACAGCCCCATAAAATAAAGCTCAGTTGCAGAGAGGGGCTATTTCACTTCAAGGTGTGTGCGACGCGTTCGTGCATGAGTGCATGAGCTTGTGATGGATGGTGGTCCAGAAACGGAATCGGATGCTGAGTTGAAGATGGACCTCCCGGTAACATAACATCTCACAAATGTAAGCAGCTCACTGACTGCTCTCAGGAAGGTTTAACTTGATGCAGAGCCACCAAAATCTAAAATTGCTGTACATCTTTATTTGAGGTGTTTTAATGTCCTATCAGTTACTTTACTTTACTTTACTTTACGACTTTACTTATGGATCCATTTGGTTCCATTTGTACACTCTTGGAGTTAAATTAAAACGTGTAAGAATGGAAATAGGCATCCTTTACCAGTGAGGCCTACATGTGTGCAACTGTGCATGCATTAATTTGCAGTGTTGCCTTCACTGCCACCCTGTGGTAAGATTTATGTACAACTCTTTGACACTACATTTTTGTACTGTGTAAATAAACTAGTAGTACTCTTATTAGTTATTAGTCTGTGGTATTTCCAGCCAACGTTGCATATTCTAACATCTCCTTTGTTTGCCCTTAAAATCTGTTGTATGGGTCATCCAACAGCAATAGATGTAAGGTTTTCCTTCCCTTGGGCTAAATCTGGAGGGAGTCTTAAGAGGGTCAAATAAAGATGGATGGGCCATGAATGAGTCAGCAGAATTTCCTCTTTCACCCTCTTTTCAGCCTCCTCTGCTCTTTTCTCTTCTCCCCCTCCTCATATCCTCTAATCTCTTCATTACTCTGCTCTTCTTCTCTCCTCTCCCCTCCCAGTAGTATTCAGACATGATGATCTTACTTTGACCATTAGCCTATACAAGTCAAGCAGAACCACACATCTATGTGTACCTCTTATGTATGGAAACAGCATTAGGCCTACTGTATGCATGCATGCACATGCAGGTATCCTACTATAAAGTCCACTGGTCACACTTGCTGGTGGAATGTGAGATTAATTCTCTATCAAGCGATTTATCAGACAAGTATTTGTTGTTGTTGTTTCAACAACAGTAACTCCATAGCTATTTAAGGCTTAAATAGCTATGGCTGTAGTCATTACTGCAGCTGACCCCGGTTAGAATCCGTCCTGAGTCACTTTACTGCATCTCTCTCATGCCTTTCCAGCTTTCCTGTCTGTCTTGTCTCTCCACTGTCCCCTAAAGCGCAAATGAAAAATCACACCTGTGTGAAGTGAGGGGCGCTCTTATCATCGTATCATCATGATGTAACATGTCGATTTGTTCAGACACATATGACGTACATTCTCCATTCATTGTGAATGAGAATTGTCATGTGGATCTTGGACATCATGTGGCCAGTCTTTGACAACTCCATATTTTTGGCAAAGTTTCAGCACAGTCTGACTTCCATTGAATGTGAGCCGCTGATCTGTCCTGTGGTTTACAAGATAAGTCTGCACACACACACACACACACACACACACACACACACACACACACACACACACACACACACACACACACACACACACACACACATGTAGGTCACACGGAGCATGAGTTATGCTTGTTCAAAGTTTATTAGTTAGTTTATAAGCTATTCAATCGATTGCTATATAGTGCCCCCATTGGCCAATTGGAGTAAAATGTTGCCCGTTTGGGCCTCTACTAGGGCTCATCATCAACGTGTGATGAAAACACTGACTGTGCTGATAAGACCCAATTATTGAAATCCCAAACATGGAATTGATTTGGTCCATGCTAAACTGTACAGTGGCCGACTTGACAGTATCCAGGTTTTCTTTAGAAAGCTAGGACACTCATTTAATGCAGAAGATCTATCATTTGTGTAGCATGTTAAAATAGACACCTAATTTCACATTAGGTGTCCATTAAGGCTAGTAGGTATATGTGTCTCTGGTCATATTATTGACCACTCGTTCTGTATATCTGTGGCAAAAATAAATTAAAGATGTGATGAAAAGGTTCATCACAAGCCGGCAGAGATGTCTAGAGAGAGGCCTTCTGGGAAACAAAGGGTCACGGGTTCGAGCTCTGGCAAAGGTGCCTACCGGCGTGTTGTTACCATGTGGCTCCGTAGCAGGTGAGCTGTCTAGAAATGTGTCTGTGAGTTTGTGTGTCAGAGGCAAATCTGGCAATCCGCTGTACTGATCACATGTCTTGTGCAGTGCACACTGAGTGGGAGTGGGTCTAGGAGGTACATCCTATGCACAGCTTTGTGTGTTTGTACCACAGACTATGATGATTTGATTGGCTGAGCACGGAATGTGATGATGTATGATGAATCATGTTACATGTATGATGATAAGAGCACCCCTCACTTCACACAGGTGTGATTTTTGGAAATGTTTACCTTTAGTTTGATAATGGTCATACGTGTACGTGGTTAAGTTATAGATGACTGACTATTTTTTTAGGCAATGATGTATACATTAAGATTAACTTGGGGAAGCCACTTTCACGTCTTTAATCCCTTCTTCCATTTCAACACTGGAAAGGGACATATAGATAACGTTATGTCCATTTAGCCAGCATGGTATATGTCATGTTCTCCGTCACGTACTGTATGGCCAATGTTCTTTCTGAGCTGTTTCAGCTTTCCTGCTAGCCTTGCCAAGCTCTATTATGGAGGTGAGTCATTATGAAATGATGCAAAATAGTCTCCCCTAATTATGAGATAGGATGTTCACTTATGAAGGGATAATGAACATAATTGATGCATGGCTTCTGCATTCACTGACATGGAGGGCTACTGTATCAATTTCTTCACTGCTCTGCAGCAGGACTGGGAAGTGTAGCAAAAATACAAAATTATTTCTTACACTGAGGACATCCAAGAGAAAATGAGGTCCTACAATATGAATGCAAATGCACAAACCTCTTTGGGGAAAACGGCCCACAAAATATGCGTATTTGCTATGCCTTAACCTCTCATACTAGCAGAGCTACAATATAGAGAGCAAAATTATTAAACGACAGTTAGCAGCTCTGCTTGTTCATCAAAGTTCAGTCAGAAGACATTTTATTATCCACTGGACATGTATCCATGTTGTGCTTGCATTTGTGTGTCAGATTGTCATGAAAGTGATGTTTGATTTTTTAATCTAATAATTTCATCTTTCAGTCCAAGTGGATGTTTGTGCCAAATGCCATGAAATAAATTCCCTAAAACCATTTCTCAGACTGTTTCACAACTCATTGCATTGTACAATGTCATCACTATACTGTATTAAGAATTATACTTACTTTTTACCTAATGTTTTATGTCTGACAACAATATAGTAAGCATGGTATTTTCTTAGAATTAAATCAATATTGAACTTGTCCTTTTGTCAGTTACAACATACATTTTATTGACATGTCTCTTCAAATACTCAGCAACCAGCTCTCCTAACTCAAGTGCCTTACTCTGCTCAGGAGCTTTCAAATGTATTGACTACATTGCACTTAACCTATCAACTTAACTTAACCACTTCATCACCATGTGGTGTTATCAGTACTTACCTGGTAAGTGGTAACCTTAACTGACTGCCTGCAGTCTTATTGTTCTCAACATTATCTTGTCATGACAGTGCTGAAGAAAGTTGTCTCAATCGTTATACATTTTAAATTCATACGTATTGAAGACAACTAGCTTCCAAGTTGATACCAGAGCAAGTTGGCAGGCTGTATTGCAAACATATGAAATGATAAAACATTGAGCAGTGCTTGATAACAACAACAACCAATGAAATGATAAAACATTGAGCAGTGCTTGATAACAACAACAACCAATGCACTAGAGGGCACTGGTCCTCTAATCAGTGAATCACACAATGATGTTTTGATATTAAGCTTTGTTGAGAGCAATCAGGTGCAATGGAATATCCTCAAAAGCTAGAGCAAAATGCAAAAGGACAACATGTAAAATATGCAGCTTATTTCTCAAGGATTTATTTGACAGCTGGGGGAGTATTTGGTTGAAGATTCAACATTGAGTTGTTTATTGCCATATGAGTCAAGGTTGAATAAATTATTTCACCGCAACAGAAATCACTTACACAAATTGTAAGCGGGTTGGTTTGTTGCAAGTATCACCAGGGATCCTGGGAGACAATTATTAATTATCCTACTTCAAAAGACTTCTTGCTGATCATATAAATAATATAGGCAAAGGGAACCGCTGATATTAGACCCCTACAGAGCCAGTCTGCCACACTTCTGCACAGAGATAGCAAGAGCAGTAGGCCCTAGACAACACAGTGTGTGCATGTGCGTGCATGTGTGTGTGTGTGTGTGTGTGTGTGTGTGTGTGTGTGTGTGTGTGTGTGTGTGTGTGTGTGTGTGTGTGTGTGTGTGTGTGCGTGTGTGCGTGCGTGCGTGCGTGCGTGCGTGCGTGCGTGCGTGAGTGAGTGCGTGCGTGCGCGTGTGTGTGTCATCAATCTGGATCTTGGCCCGTCTGGCTGTTTCCACGGTTACCAATGATAAGTTGAGGGGAAGGAAGAGAATAAAATTGTGACATCGTTTTGTGATCTGAAAGGTGGCTTACCAAGATCATATCTGGTGTATCCTGTAATTAGTGTATAATAGGCTATAAATTATGTCCAAAACATATACAAACAGACAACACTATTGTTGTTTTAAACCATCCAACTATATAAATAGCGTATCAGATGCTCTGGCGTTAATTGAGGTTTCACTGACAGTGCTGAAACACTGTCTAATTAAGGCCTCAATTTTAACAAGTAGTTGCGCTTGGATGTGTGCCATCCTGCGTCTCTGACTCACCAAACACCGGGTCAGAGAACCCACAGACAGAAATCTTCTCATAGCTGAGACATGGCACATCCAAACAATGTTGTAATTGAATGTTAGTTATGACGTTTGTGGCCGAGCGGTATATACTGGTATAGTGTAAAAATGGTGAGAGTTGGGTGAGAGTCTTGAGTCACAGGACACACCCTGCTCTCTATACATTTGCTCAGCGCATCAATCACACCTCGTGGCTCAAGCTGTCTGGAAAAGGCCAAAGACGTCTAGCCCTGACCTCATGAATGCGATTAAAAATGTCTACCTGTGTTCATTTGCATAATTGTGTAAGTGCACGCGTGCGCGCGCGTGTGTGTGTGTGCATGTGCGCATGCATGTGCGTGTGCATGTCTATTTGTATTACTATACTTGTATGAGGGAATTTGACGAATAGACAATGTGAGGACAACTTTCCTGGTCCTCAAGATAAATGGTTGTTTTATATGGTTAAAAGGTATTTGGGTTAGGCATTTTAGAAGTTAAGTCCTATAAACCTTAGGTTATGGTTGGAGTTACAGGTATCCCTGATTTATACTAGGTTGTGAGCCGGTCTCGCACACCAAAAATAGCAAACCTGTGAGTTTGTAAATCTGCTGAGTACAATGTCAGCCCCTAACCCGATTTAGTGTTAGAAATTGGGAGGAAAATTGTAAAGTGTGTGTGTGTGTGTGTGTGTGTGTGTGTGTGTGTGTGTGTGTTAAGTGTGCGGCGCGTGTGTGCAGTCCATGCAGACTCCTGTCTGACCAGCTGTACAGTGTTCGGAGTCGGGGTAACTCAGAGGCAAGGCAGGAGACAGACGGTGAATGTCACATGTCCACGCTTGTTGTTGTTCTTATCTCCTTTTTCCTGTTTGGCCTGTATAAACAAACGTCCCTGTTATTCACTCACACCGTGACCAGACCCCTCTGTCTCTCCTGCTGTTCCCTCTCCTTCTCTCCAGTGGTGGAGCAGCGCAGCGGTGCACAATGGCATTCCATGTTAAACAATCGGCAGTGGGCTTGTGTATTGCCTTGTTTGCCAGTGGAAGTTTCTGCAGGGGCCTCGAGAGGTCAGTGTGTTTGTAGGTCAGGTAGAGAGGTCAGGAGGCTGGTAAGGTCATGAGATGAACGCACATGGGAAACCTGCTGATTGGATGAATTTCTATAGGAGCACAAGGCCCTGTTTGTAGAGCGAGTGAAAGAGAGAGAAAAATAGGAAGGGAGTAAATTAAGAATGATTAGGCCTACTTAAAGCCCCGATCACGGGATTGTTCTAACCATATACAGTTGATTAGTGTATTATATTCTTAAAGAGTTTTAACAATATACAAATAATTATATAAATGGTTGCAGTCAAATTTGAAGCCTATTACAGGCCCCGTAATTCTACCAATTCCCAAAAACTATTGTCTTGTTGACCGGAATCTATCAACTAGTTTCATTTCAAGGACCCCCAATTTCATTTTACATTAGCCACAGACCCCATTTAGATAAGATCTTTATCTCTGGTTTCACAATCTAATAACATATTTATTGTCAGACATGATTTTGTACAATACAGTCAATTGGTCCAGCATAGTGTACAGTATGTATGTACTGTAGGCATAGCCATTATATGTAGGCTACTGTAATAACGGTCATTCATTTAGCTGGAAGCCCCCTCCTCAATGACCCCTGGGGGTCCCCGGACCCCATGTTGCAGACCACTGAACTGGAGAATACAAACATTGTCCACATTGGTATTTATTTATCTAGTCTTTCTAGTCTTCTATCTTTCTAGTGGTGGGGCTGCACATCTGTTTCCCATTAGAATCATTGTTTGGGCCTTTAACCCAGCTGATGTTATTGAAAATTTAACATAAAATATAATAATTGCTGACTCACTCACTATGAACTTTTATATTTTTCATTTTAAATAGTTTAGATGTATTTTTGGAAATGGGGCTTAAAGGTGGTTACTAAACAAATCAAGGGAGAATACCTGAGTGTGTTTTGAGGTTTCTTGTTAGCCACTGTGGCCGGGCTTCTGGACGCCGAAGGCAGTAATGAACACGTTGACCACCACTATGATGAACACCAGACATGTGGCCACGTTCTCCAGGACGTCCAGCCTCCAGTGCTTGTGTTCATCATTCAGGTTCCATCGTACTAAGGACAAAATCACGCCACACACACGAATGCACACACGCACGCACGCACGCACGCACACACACACACACACACACACACACACACACACACACACACACACACACACACACACACACACACACACACACACACACACACACACACACACACACATATACACACACACTTGCAATGTTTTCACTTAACAACATACTGGATGTCTTTAGCCTATAAGAGTAGATGTGTGCCATGTAGAAACATTGTATATATGGCAGTAAACATTGCCTATACTGTGGATAGTGTAGAAACATTGTAGAAACCACTGATTCACTGTCTTGTTGTTGTCGTTGTTTCATGCCTTTTTCTTTGTTTTCTTTAATGCTCTGTAAAGTACTTTGAGCTGCATTTCATGTCATGAAAGAAAGTGTATTATTAATATTATTCTTGTATATAATGGGTAGTGTAGAAACATTGTATATGTATAGTATGACCGCTGCCCCACCATCCTGAGATGTTCTGGTGTTTAAAGGGGCGAAACATCAGTGAAGGATGGCTCCCAGCTGATGACCCTGCAGCTGGTATTTAGGTAGCCTATACTGGCTGAAGTGGGCCTGACGGAAGTGGCCCGAGAGGTTCCAACACCAACCTACGCTTTTTTAACCATCAGGTATGTGGTCAGGTGCAAGCCTGGCTCAGGGAGGAGGACGGCCCTCAGCCCCTGCCATGCAGAGTCTAGGGTCACTATATCTGGTGAGCAAGGGACAAGGCCAGGATGTCTCACAGCTGAAAAACCTACAGCTGGCGCTAAGGCACCGTCGGAGGAGCGTCAGGGAGGAATTCCCTGTACGTACCAACATCTGCCTGTCATAAATTCTTTAGTGTGGATACTGTATGGGTGTAGAAAAAAGATAAAGTATATGAGCATTTGTGCCTGTCGTACACATGCGCAGAGCAAGTTCAGTCAGGGAACCTCAGTGCAGTTGCTGCCGGCCGTTAATTGGGCCGCCTCAGCATCACGCTCTCATTCACATGATTCACTCAGCCAATCACACACTCGCTCCATCTTCATACCGGCTACTTTAACCAGAGGTTTGCATTTCTCCTACTGCTTCCTTTCTTGCTGCTGCTGTATCAGCGTGCTGCTGTATACAAACCTGCTGCTCACCCACCTCCACCCCAGCTACCACCTGTTGTTTTGGATCTACTGTTTAGGTATGGGGGATTCAGAGTCCCTATGGTCGGGACTGATGCGCTTGATCTGAGTACCTAAAAAGCAGATCCAATACATCGCCAAACCATAATAATTATATTGCTCATTTTATATTCAATAAATATATATTCCATCCATTCTTCAGTTGTCCTGACTGAAGTGTATATATATATATATTTTTTTTTTTAAGATATTTTTTTGCGGCTTACGCCTTTTATTGATTTTTTAAGGGACAGATAGTAGGCTGACAGGAAACGGGAGAGAGATGGGGGGATGACATGCGGTAAAGGCCGTGTCGGGTTCGGGAGTCGAACCCGCGGCACACCGCGACTGGATCACCAGTCCGGTGCCCAGACCGTTACACTACGGCCTGGGCCGACTGAAGTGTATTTGTGTATACATTGTACGCAGTATGTGTGTTGTGTTGTGTAGTGTAGAGTGTAGTGTAGGTATGGGACCTCAGATGTCCCTGACTGAACCCATAAATGTGAATAATGAATGTGGCGAGGAGCGACGAGGGAACCAGAGGTTCAAGGGAAATTCTCTTACTGAATTTGTTTGTCTTTGTAACCGGTGTTGACACTAAGATTTCCGAAAGGACTTGCCTATCGTTCAGCACTGCATACAAACAGATGGCTGTTAATTGTATTGGCAGATACATATAGTTTATACTATTTGTGTGTGTGTGTGTGTGTGTGTGTGTGTGTGTGTGTGTGTGTGTGTGTGTGTGTGTGTGTGTGTGTGTGTGTGTGTGCGTGCGTGCGTGCGTGCGTGCGTGCGTGCGTGCGTGCGTGCGGGCATGCGTGCGTGTGTTTTGTTTTGTACATTGTGTACAAGTGTGTCCCTTGAGAAGTACACGGATATAATATAATATGCAGAAAAGTGGAAAAGTGATAAATGCTCTGAACCAAAATACACAGACTACCTTTTTTGTTTTCCTTTCAATGTTTTGTTCCAGTAAATTCAGAGCAAAAACACCGGTGAATTGCAGCCATCATGTGATGTGATCCGATGATTATATGTGCGAGTGTGCGTTTGCATGCGTGTGTGCATGCGTGTGTGCATGTGTGTGTGTGTGTGTGTGTGTGTGTGTGTGTGGCAAATTAGCAGAGGTTAAACTGTGCAAAGACCTGTGTGACTGCCCCTGCCTGAGGGTGGGGTGGGGTGGTGGTATGTAGGCCATTCACGTCATGCACCACTGACTCCAATAGAGACGGGACTGGAGTCACCAGAGAGGAAAAGTGTGTGCGTTGGGGGGCGGGCGTACAATATGGGCAATGTTGAGAATAGTTGAGCAGATGGAGGAAGTATGTGAGGAGAGAGAAAGGGATGGAGGGGCTCAGGGGCACATGTTGTTGGAATAGTTGTGGCAGAAATGGGATTAGGGGATGGATGATCAAAGGGGGGAATGCGAGAGACAGCGTAATCATCATGTGTGTTTAAACTCACGTGCTTGGACGTTTTGACGTCAACTGGATTTGAGCTTCCTGATACATAGAGAGAGGCACATATCGGCATGTGGTGCCCGTTAAAACCACTTGAGCCCTAGCATCCCTGCTCTGGGCGTGATATACAGTAATAGGCAAACATCTGACAGAAATAGGCACATATTCAGCGTCTTGACACGTGAGCTTTAGATCAGCTATTTTCGGTAAGAGATTTGGTGTGGAGAGACATTTCAATGTTTTTAATTAAGGCCTAAATAAAATTGGTTTTAATTACGTTGTGATTTCATTATCCTAACATTTCTTATTTCTACAAATGCTCACATGCAGGTTGAGCGCTATCATTCTCTTTTAAATGGAATATGGAAATTACAGCTTTACTGGCCTGATGTTCAGTCTGTCAAAAAACAACTTTAATGTCACATCACATTACAGGTTTACAGTAAAGAAGTGGGCAAAATAATGGTCGAACAAGCTTCATCATTGCAGTTTCAAGACAGGTGGAAAGAGGTCAGATATCAATATGGGGAGTGTGATATACATAAGGCGCATGGTTAAAAATAGATGAGGTATAGTTAAAAGAGGAGCAGACGTAGCATCTATTATGCACCTTATGCATACTGTATATTTCACACTGCCATGTTGAAATCTGATCTGTTTTTCTGTTTCTTTCTTTTTCTATCTCTTTCCACCTTTCTTGAAACTGCAATGACGGGAGCTTGTGCGACAAAGAATTTCACCTACTCCTTTACACCTGTGAAACTGTGACGTGACAATAAAGCTATCAGTTGAAATAAATAAACATACGGTTTCACCATGAGGTGCATGGTTTAAGGAAAATATTAATACAATGAGACAGTTATAACAACACATATTTGACATAACCTTTTTTTGTTCATGTTTCTTTTGGTTCATGGCCTTTTTTCTGTCTAGTAGGCTACATGTTTTCTTTTGGTTCACGCCCTTTTTTTTGTCTAGTACATGTAGTGGCACAAAACATACGCATTTGCACACACTCAATCACATACAGTACATGCATGCTCGCAGACGCAGCCCATTAGCCTCTCTCGCCTCCCAGTAGCCCCCACCCCCACCAGTGCTGACAGCAGCACTAAAGCCCAGTGAACCCTGACCCGGTGGCAGGTGCCCGTTGCCTTGGTTGCAGCCAGGGTCTTGTAGGAAATGGGTTGTTTGTTGTGGCAGCCTTATATATGTTTCAATAGTTTCTTTTTTGTTTTGTATGTCAAAAAGAAATAGTAGTAGTAGTAGTAATAGTAATTGTAATTGTTCCCACTTGCCAGTGTGTGCACATTAAAATTATGACGTCATGAACAGGGCCTCCCGATCCTTAAGGCCGCCCCTGGATACACTTATGCCATATCACAATAGTACAATATCCAAAATCACAGACAATATCCAGTCTAATATCATGATATGGATATAATATTTTTATAATATAAAACATTTTTTTGTTCCCAATCCAATTCCGATTATTTGCGAACCCTAAAAACAACAGCTCCGGTGGACAGGAGGAGGGCAATAACAAACAAAATGTCAAGTGAAGGTGGACACTGGACAGTAAAGCTGAAAAATCTTCTTAGCGATTATTATATCGATACATTTTTCAAATCGAGAAGCGCATTTTCCCCCCCTAATTTAATAACGTTATATACCAGTAAGGCCCAGGTAGGACCGGGCCTTAATTTTCGCCTGTTGAGAACTCAAGTTTTCGCCGGCTGCCGGGCGTGGCTGCACTAATAACTTTGGGGCAGGCCCGTCTAGATTTTGAATGGACAGGTTGGCCTGTTGAGAACTCAAGTTTTCGCCGGCATGCCGGGCGTAGCTGCACTAATAACTTTGGGGCAGGCCCGTCTAGAGTTTGAAGGGACAGGTTGCATGGCCTGTTGAGAACTCTAGTTTTCGCCGGCTGCCGGGCGCGGCTGCGCAAATAACTTTGAGGCAGGCCCGTCTAGAGTTTCAAATTTGAATGGACAGGTACAAGTCAAAAGGGAGACATCGAAGAGGAAGAATGGATGGGGAAGGATCAACATATGGAATTTCAGAACAGGTTCTGACATATATCCATATATGGAGATCTAAGGGATGACATCAGGGATCTGCATATATGGACTTAACTGCAACAGCAGGTCGCACTATGACATCAGGGTCTCCACATGATGTCACATGATGAGACCAACTGATGGGAAATGCGCGATTCCATAGTTAACTGTGACCTTTGGTCGCAATCAATGAATCAATGTATTTATTATAATCGACTAAACTGATTATTCTGATTAAATACTTTGCCCTATTTCATATTTTGTCGAGCAACAATGTTGCACAACAACCGACACAGCCATCCCAAAAGCCCTGTCGTTGATGGGGATAAAAGTAGTCGTGTTTAGGCCTCAAAGACCCACATTCAGATCTTATAGAAATTGGGTCCCGGAACTGGTTCAGGAACCAGAGCCTATATGAAAAGTCATAGGGAATGCATTGTCTCACCCATGAAGATGAGCAGAACACCGACAACAATCTGTAGACAGATGGAGATGCTTATGAGGGTGATGACGGCGACATAGAAGGAGAACTGTGGTCCTTGGACCAGCACTGCCTTCAGCTGGGAGGCGTTGGCCATCAACAGTGCCACGTCCAGCATGCTTTCAGCTGCACTCTTCTTGTTGACGTAGTGGTTGATATTCAGAGGGGCTCGATTGGGGTGAGGCCCGTCGCCCGGACGAGAAGCCTAAAGACACACAGAAACACATTGAAACGCCACACAATAATTCTGCTGGATGGAAATCATCCTCTCCTCCTTGCTTCAAGAAATGGCTTAATAAGATAACTGTAATCATACAGATGGAGAGAATCAGACATTCATAAAAATATGGACTTCAAAGACCACCTAAAAGGATAGGTGTAAACAGATTTGGTCAGATGAAAGATGTGCACAATGTATGGCAGTGCTGTTTGTCTGTTTTAGTTTTGTTTGTACAGTATATTAAATCAATACAAATAATTGTACAATCTATTAACCGTAAATATGATACTGGCCATAGTGTCAGCTGGTCTTCCACAGTTAGTATGGTTCTGTACTGTACCTCCTAGAAGACAGTGCCACATGGTTATCAGATAATGTTTGATTGGCATTACTGAAGCAATGTTCTATATAGCATACAAGATAAAGTGTCAGGGAGAAGGTTTTCCTTCCTTACTTCCTGTGAAGGAAGGACGGATATGGGTATTAACATACAGGGGCTGACTTCATTATGTGGCACACACCCATTATGGGAGAATGACCTTTGGAAACAGAACCATTAGTAGGCAGACGACATCTTGACACAGTTTCAGTTCCTTTAAGACATTAAAGGAATGATGTACTAGTATGTATGTGTGTGTGTGTGTGTGTGTGTGTGTGTGTGTGTGTGTGTGTGTGTGTGTGTGTGTGTGTGTGTGTGTGCGCGTGCGTGCGTGCGTGCGTGCGTGCGTGCGTGCGTGCGTGCGTGCGTGCGTGCGTGCGTGCGTGCATGTATGTATGTATGTATGTACTATGTTTGTATGGATAGACGGACGGACAGACAGACAGACAGACAGACAGACAGACAGACAGACAGACAGACAGACAGACAGACAGACAGACATTTACCACACATTTCTTTCCACGACTCGGTCTGTGTCTAGGAGGGATGTGCGCAATTCAGAAACCCGTCTTCCAGTAACATCATCGATGGGGAATCCAAGCTAATAGAAACAGCAGGCTTTCTATTCCTAAATAGTTACAATGCAATATTGAAAGCCATCGTTCTCACGATAATACAAAGCTAAAAAAATTTTTTTAAATAAATTGTTTATAATAAATCTACCTGACGATGATGTCACTGGAAAACGTGTTTCTGAACTGCATGCACACAGCCCTCCTATATGAGACACAGACCGAGTAGTGGTCTGTGATCATGAACATCAGTGAGGACCAATTATATGAAGATAGGTTGAAAAGTGGTGAAGTCGTACTTTAATACAGTGTGTTTGTGTTGACTTATTGTTCCTTATCTAAGTGCAAATCCAAAATAGCTATGAGCTCATTAGTGTTCATGTGAACCATGCCCTTCACCCGATTCCACTGAATAGTGGACATTGTTGACATTGCACGTCAAAGCAGTATCTTGTGTTTGTAAACATACTGGTGGTGAATGATAGAGAGAACATTAGATTATGTTGTGGTGGGTCATCATCTGTGTAAAGTCCACTGTCCAGTGTGTCCAGGCACCACTGGGTATTGGATTTGGATCATAGCTATAGCTTTCTTCCACCGGGGAAGATCCATATGGTCGATGCTGCACACTCTCATGTCAGCTGACCTGGTCCAGGGTTTCTCGGGCCCACCAGTGTGGGTATAGCAGTGGTTCACAAACAGTGGTGGCGTGCCGTCAGACAAGTCCAGGTGTGCTTTAGGACTTTTAACAACCACATGATCTACAAGCTCATGTTGCGGCGTGACAAGTGAGCTGTAGATACTAGATCTGCTAACTTTTGAAGATTTGTGAAAGTATGACATAACTTTTTATTTGGCATTAGTAAATAAAAAAGTAATAACATGTGCTATGGCAGCTACTTTGCATGGATGCATGCATGCCTCGAGATTTGACTCTCCCAATGCTGTGTCTCAGGAGGCACAAAAGTTTCCCGACGGCCCTCACTGCATGTCATCCCCCCATCTCTCTCCACATTTCCTGTCAGCCTACTGTCTGTCCCTCCATAAAAAATATAAAATAAAGGTGCAGACTGTTTTTAAACTTCCCATGACCCACAGGTCACTGTCGTACCATGGAGTATAGTCTAAAATTAAGCATTAGACAACATCCTGTTTGTCAGTGACCAACAGTTGATTACCAAATCCAGTTGGGATAAATTGACCACAGCCCAGGCCAGTCATCTGTTCTCATATTTTAAAAACATATTGCAAGCTATGCAATGTCTAAGTACGGATAAAAGTATTCTTACACTTGTATTAGAGTGATGCTGAGCTAACATGTGGAAGTGCTTATCTCCAGTCTGTTCCCGTGAACTCTGTAACTCAGAGAGAACATATGTACAATGGATCTACAGGGCTGAAAGGTTTAATGTGTGCTAGTTTATTTAAGAGGGACTACTCTGTAAGATGATTAATATATCATATTATAGCAACATTCTCAGGTGTTTCCTGGCAATATTTGTGGAACATTGCAGCCAGAGGGCTCTATTTTCGTCCATGCTAATTGCTAAGCCTCTTATCCCTAAACTACTTTGCCTTTTTTACTATTTTAAAAAACATTTTTGAATCTACATCGACATTAGTGCACAAACACCCATTTCCTATAGAGCTGGCTTTTACAGTATCAGTGATGAACAGAACCACAGAACTGCTATGGACCATCTTTCACTGTGATCCAGGAATAGAGACAAGGGGGTCCGGAAATGCTGCATTAGTATAGAGAGAAAGGAGATGCACTCTCTAATTTGCAACAGATCGAGCACAGCTGAATTACCATCCCCGTGTGTGTGTGTGTGTGTGTGTGTGTGTGCGTGGATATTAAAGGGCTGAGCTTGACTTGCAAGCCTGTAGGCTACAGCAATTATTTTGATTGAGCTGGTTCAAATGTTTTCAATTAATTTGATGTGATAACAAATTGACATTGGCATGGGTTGCACGTGCCATTGGCCAGATTATTTGGTTTGCTGAGCATCTACTGTATGTACTAATGTGTAAACACAAACATTGGCTGTGATTGGCTGATTATGCCATAGCAATGATTTGATTGCTATGGCATGATTGGAGCAACGTACATATTGAAGATAAAAGTGAGTTCAGAAAATAAATGGAAAGGTCAGGACGGAAATTGTGATTGGCCAGAATGAGATGATGTATGATGATGTATGATGATAAGAGCGCCCCTCACTTCACACAGGTGTGATTTTTCTATACCTTAAAGCAGTAACTTTCTGTCCCACTCTCATTCAATACAAATGCTAGGCTACGTTGTTTTGTTGATATTGTCCCACATTTTCCCCTCCAAATAAGTAAGATTTTAGTTCATGCCTAGCACGGCTAACCCATGAGTGTGGGTATGACACAAATGGTACAGTGTCATGACGTTTCAGAGTCACCCATTCAAACACTGAGCACACGCTTTTCAAAGAAAAGATGATCCTTCATCCATTTCTCATCAACCCTCAATGAGCTAATGGTTATGAAATCACAAGTCATGCCTTAAGTTAAAAGTGCAGTTATTCCTGAAACATTGTACTCAGACTTTCCTTCCAGCTACTGACAAATCTATAGTGCTGTTTCTTGACTTATTGATACTCCCTTTTTATGTACACAATATTAGGCAACAGATGATAATGTTCTGTTGTCCCTTCATGTCATATTGCCAGCATACTGAGTTCTTCTTAAATGCAGACCTCGCAACTATTCCTCTCAGCAGAGCTCTGCTCCTTATATATATAGTCATATAAGCCGAACTTTATCATAAAGTATAAGATACTGAACATTTTCATAATATTAAAGGTACAGAACATTATTATAAAGAAACTGCTGAATATACTGCTCGTAATGCTCATGCGCATTACAAGCAGTATATTCAGCAATTTAGGCTGGTGCATTCTCCAACAGTGAGAGCAAAAATAAAACAAAGAAAATTACTACCCAAAGTAGGCTATGGAAAACCACATCCACTTTTGATGCACATTTTGTTAAGGTTGAAGTTCATGGAACACAACCCATATTCACATATTTGCACTGAACGTTTGTTGTCTGTCTCCCATGAGAAGCAGCGAGCTCATCAGTCATCTAACCGCAACAGATCCATTGTTATTTTAGACAGGCTAAAACCAAAATGTATTGGAAGGTCCTCATTAAGTCAATTGCTCTCTGCTGGCCCCAGCTTTTGGTGCTTATTTTTGCGATAGATTATTCACAGTGCATTCCTTGTTTGAAATGGTCTCATGAGACATGCAAAGGAGGAGGAGGGGTGTAGAGAGGGGTGTGGACGAGAAGGTTTTTACAAAACATATTTCAGTCAGGTGTCTGTGATGACTTCCAAAGAGAAAATCAATAGTCCCCAGCCTTCCTTCGATCCTTACTTCCTACTTCCTTGTGGTGTTGGTCACATTCAAGCAGTGAATGATGAATCACTCATCATGTACTTAATTATCTGTTTTGAATCTCAGGTATGTTTCCATTGCATAGTTGTCTCATCAACCTAGAGTACACACTTTAATGAACTGACACCAACTATTTAAGCTACGTTGACAAACAAAACTAGTTTAGCCTGTAAAACTTCCTGTCTCCTCATGTCCCCAAGTAACACTGTCCTCTGGAAGGCCATCTGCAATAACCTAATATTAAGTATAATGCGCACCCATTCACCTTTGCAGCTAAGTGTCCCTTTCTCGGACTGCAACTGTAGCCTACTTACTGTATAAGACCCATTTATTGAAATCCCAAACATGGAATATACTTGGACCATGTATTATGCCACATATAATGCCTGTCTCAGGACGGCCACCAGTATACAGTGGATAACTTCCCAGTCTTTCTGGGTAAGTTGGGTAACTATATAGCTACTTTAACCCTGAAATCCCAATTTTGGGCATGTCATTATAGGCTAAGAAGAAAGGACAATTGCTGATCTACAAGGTCACAACATGCCGTAATGTGTTGTGAGCTTGTAGATCGGCTTTTCCCCAAAAATAAGTTTTGATAAATTACTTATTTTAAAATGTGTAGCGCAGTGGAATAGAGTAGACACTATGACACGTCAAGAGTCAATTAGTACTATAGGCTATACATTTGTGTTCTGGTAATATCATTGATCTTGTTTTGCATGTCCGTGGCAAAAATAAAATATTAATGGAAATGTCCATCACATTCACAAGCTGGCAAAGTGATTTCCCCGGGTGCAGATAGCTGCTGTATTATCATGGTTATTGGTGGTGGCGGCAATATTAATACTTTTTGTCTGGATATATCAAATCCTGTGTTGAGGATCACACAAGAATAGCATCACTTTATGGACAAAATAACACCCAAAAGGGTTCATAATTTCAGTCTGCTTGAGGTGTAATGCAGCTTTAAACAAAATAGCAGACAGTGGCACTGGTACACATCTGAACTCATCTTCTCACAGTGCGGGTCAACCACATAGCCGACACTTCTCAGCTTCAATGATGTTTTTCATACCAATCATTGCATAGAAGCATCATGGTTTTGTTATGCGTACACACCCATGGTACTGTGCCAAGATAACTCACAAATCAAACGCACGTACAGTACACGCAGTCAAGTTGTCTACAGTCTACCGATGTTAACCATCTCATACCCTCACCCTAACCTCCCACGGGGAAGCCCACCTAAACCTAACCTAAGAGTCTGTTTCATTATTTAATAATTTAGTTTTATGAAGGTTTACATTTTATACTGTGAATGAATTGCACTAGCAAAGTATAACATGCAGTGAGGACGGAACGTTTGTTCTACCCCATTGGTTCTCTGGGGTCCTAATATAAGGAGTGTTCTACCCCATTGGTTCTCTGGGGTCCGAATATAAGGAGTCTTCTACCCCATTGGTTCTCTGGGGTCCTAATATAAGGAGTGTTCTACCCCATTGGTTCTCTGGGGTCCTAATATAAGGAGTGCCGTAACAGAGGCCTGTCATGTCAGCTGTCACTCAACTCAATGAAGGCGTGTTTTGGGCTGTAAAACAATCTGCCCATTTTGACCTATTTAGTTTTTCTTGCAAATATTTGATGCTGCTGCTTTAGATTCTACCAGCATATAAACACAGCAGAGGCCCTTCCAGGGACCCCTGGGTGCCACAGGCACACAGTTTCATTCGACTATGAATGGGCCTTTTGCGCCATGACACAGTACGTGCCCTCTTGCCCTTATATGCTCCAAAGGCTAACTGAGCTGACAGTCCTGGTCCACCTAAATGCTCCGGGG